>NW_022749945.1:0-9391 GCF_011630105.1 Anneissia japonica
AATTTTGCAAATGAAATGAGTACTATTACCAAGAATACATTTATAAAGTTTTAATACTAGCCTAGACCTATCATTTTTTTTTTATAGAAATTACATATTAAAATATATAGGCCTAGGCCTAGCTAGTTATAAAAAAATATTATACAGTATCCACCGACATAAATTTAGTATTATTTAGAGGAATTTTAAGCTACTGTATAAATAAGGCCTAGAATCTACCTAGGGCCTGATAGTGATAGGCTACTGTATACTAGTACTCACCTCTTGCCATTCAGCTCTCCATCATCAAGCTCAACTAGCACCGCTTCTGGTTCATCGACATCTTCATCAACGACATGTTCACCGTTGACATGTTCATCCTCATCGTCATAATCATACGAGAAATCTTCATCATCTATCTCATCATCATTATCATCTTCAACATCTTGGCCTGTCCGTCTACCGAAATATTCGTTTATAAAATCGCTCATAGTGGCCCTATCCTCGTCGTTACTAAGAATACGGCCAGAGCTAAGGTTAGTCAGCATTTCATCTTTTCTTCGTCTTTCTTCTTCGTTATCCACATATTCCGCCATAGGTAAAACTTAAATTGTAGTTTAAACTCCTAATAAACGAAGCAATGGCAATATATTTTGAAAATAAATGAAAATTCAAGCACTATTAGGCCGCGATAAAACACTATTCGATAGAAATACACGTTGTGTTCGATGGAAAGATGTCGCTCTCGAGTGTAAACAATCAAGCTTGAGCATGCGCACAATCAAACCTTTGGTCACGCGATGTGTATTGACCAATCAATGGCCATAAAACACTGATTTGTTTGCCGTACATAGCAACAAAGGGCTTAGACAAACTCCTTTCTATTGGTCAGAATCGTATTTTAACCACAATGCATTGTGGTTTTTAATAAGGCCTATATCACAAGCTTTTAGGAAATACCAAACATGCCTTAGTCCAGGCGATCGTCAACGATGTATGGAGAGCTGAAATTTAGCCTACAAAATATTTCCTTTGGGATACATTTTGTATATTCTTCTAAAAGAGGCCTTTACAAAACTCGCAAAAAAGCATGTTTAGAGGTAAATTTATTTCATGAAACTTCGTATTATGTTAAATTATTAGTTCTAGATTGAAAATATGTAAAAATTGAAAAATTGCCCACCATACCCAAAATCCATGTGTTTACATTCTAGGCTCTATATCTTATTAATAGGCATTACGACTTAAGGCTCCTTTTGTGGTGACACGACCCAAATGTATGGTAAGTGTTTGTGGCATGTGCAGTAGTATTCGTGTAAGTATTGTAACTATCAAACTTATAAATTGTTGAAAATGAAAAGCAATAGAAACAAGAAATGACACATATATATAATTACCACATATAACTATAAATAAACTATTTATTGAACTTCCAACAGGGACCCCCTGCAATTATAAAATGTATAGAAAATGTTACATTGCTGCACAGTACTACTGTGACAGGGTTTGATTATAATTAGGCCTATTTACGGCATATATCCGAAATGTATGGTCAGTGTTTATGGTATGTGCAGTAGTATTCGTGTAACTATTGTACTATCAGACTTAAAATAGAAACAAGAAATGAAGCATATCAATCAAACAACTTCCGAAGTAGGAAGATCTTCATTTAAACAATGTTTTTCAAGCCGCCGGCTGTATCTACATTTTTTATTCACAGCATTTACTGTTTTTTTTTTTTTCCTGAATTGCAAAAACACTTGACTTTCATCAAGTGGGTCTTTGCCCTGTCTACCACCAATATTACTACGGCTTAGCTCATGTCGTTCAAACAAACAGTCCAGTAATGACTTAATTACTGTCGTTGGCCTCTGGTTTGCCTTTAGAACTTCTATGTACTTTTCTCTTGGCATTGTCACCGGTACCACGGTACAGTCTCTCCCACCAACAATAACGAAGCCACTGCTGTCAAGTTCCATTTTCGGTTGAATAGGCCCATTGCTGATTGGTACATTTTCCATGTTGCTATGGTCTGTGTCTGGATGGTTGACATGTTCGATCTCGAGAAGCCCATCTCAAAATTAAGCCTCCCTCTATTTATATAGATAGCATATGGCGACCAGGCTTATTAATCTAGACAGTAAACGATATTAATACCGGATAAAGCGACAGTTCAAATTCGCGCATTTGTCATCATTTTACTAATAGCATACCTCATTGTTGCAAAGGATGACTTGATTTACTTACCAGCATGAACACGTTCTACCTCATCTTCATTGTTATGACTTGGCACAGACACTTCTGATAAGCAAATTAAAATAACAAATTAATACTGAACAAACGCACAGTTTAAATTCGCACATTTTTACCATACCAGTTAAACCAGTGTGAGTGTGCCCATCCAGATGTCCCAATTAAAAAAGTGCAATGACCTGATTTAACACTTACCAGAATGTACATGACCCACTTCCTCTTCACTATTATGACTTGGCAGAGACACTTCTAAAAAAATAAAGTTAAAAACGGTATTAATACCGGATAAAGTGACAGTTCAAATTCGCGCATTTGTCATCATTTTAATAATAGCATGCCTCATTGTTGCAAAGGATGACTTGATTTACTTACCAGCATGAACACGTTCTACCTCATCTTCATTACTATGGCTTGGCACAGACAATTCTAAAAATCAAATAAAAATTAAAAATTAATAGCAGACAAATGCAGACAATTGCGGATTTTTACCATACCAAAATCCTGGAATATTTTAACAGAGTAAAACGTTTAATACCAGCATGTACATGATCTGCATCACCATTATCATGAGGCGCAGATACTTCTATAAAATCAAATAACAACAAAAAAGTTATTAATACTGGACAGAGGAACAGTTTGGCACATTTGCCGGGATATACAGATCGCATGTCCCACTGTTGCAATAAGGACAGGATTTTAAATCTAACGCTCACAAAAATGACATGATTATTAAACACTTACCAGCATTTAAATGATCTACGTCATATTCAGTATGATGGCTTGGCACAGACACTTCTAAAAATCAAAATAAATTAACAAATTAATGCTGGACGCACAGTTTAAATTGGCGTATATTTGAAAAGCCTATATGCGGCCGGCCTTCTATTCAATATTGTCCCCTGCCCTTCAGAATTGCTACCACTGTACGACATTTTTCAATTATGAAATCGAAATTCTGTTACGTATTTCCTTTAAATTTTTACCATACTAATACAATAAAACAGTTATTATCAAAGACAACCTAATACTGTACTCTGAATGTAAGTACTATCTCAAAAGAAGCCAGTATTATCGTGATTAGAAACCCATGAGCGGAGCGTTTTGTCCAGAAAGCCCAGTGCTTTTGTTTATTAAATAATAATAATAACGTTTATTTGAGAATCGCGTTCGAAATAGCGTAACAATAAAAATCGTTTTTATGACTTGGTACAGACACTTATAGAAATCAAACACATAAAACGGTATTATTATTCGACAAAATTAGCATGCATCATTGTTGTCAGGCGATTTTAAATCTAATAATTATGTACTGTAATGTCATGATATATTCATTAGCACTTACCAGCATGCGCACGTTCTATGCGTACATTTGCATTAGGTCTACTTGACTCAGACACGCCTAAAATTAGGTATCACAAAAGTTAGTTTACCGCGGTAGACATTTATGCAAATTTCATGAATATAACGTCTTAAATCTCCCCGGAAGTCGCGAAAGCGGTATTACCCCGCATACCGCGATCAAAACTTTGTGCACGGCCCCTTACTTATGATCAAGATTCCCCAATTTCACAGGACTTACTTTGACACGCAGTTTAGTTTACACACAAGTCTAGTGTGAACAGCATAGGAAATCAGGAAACTGGGAGTAAGCTTACAAGAATTGCACATGTTAAATAGAGTAAATTGTGCCCAGGAAAACTACTGGAGTTACAGCTGTACAGACCGGCCTAAAATAGTCCAATACGAAATTTAACAAATTTATACTTTGTATCTAAGTTATATTTGATATACAGTACAGTGTAGCCTGTCTACATTTTGCCCTTAAGTTTTTGTAAGGATCAATTGAGACAAACCTAAATAGCTTCCATAACTTTATCTAAATTAATAGAACTTATTTAAATTTATACAAATGTTCATGATCCATTGATTTAATAAATAAATAAATATATATATTGATTGATTGATAATACGTGTGCTACCGTAAGCGTTTGTGAAATTATGCGTAGCATTAATGCTACATGCTACCAAGTCGAAATTGTGCCAAAGAGCATAATGCTACAAATGTGCACTATGGTGATCTTTCTTTTATTTTTATTTTATAAATTTATCTCTCGCCCTGACCTTCGCCCTGGCGAACGGTGCGATTCTGGATCCGCGCATTTAGTAATAGTAAATTTGCTAATTCCATGCAAGCCACACAATACGGACGGCAATAAGGAGTCTTTTTTTTTTCAGAATTCAGAACTTTTATTCATTTCCATTTAACAAGAACATTAAATTATTTTTGTGAACAAACATTAATTCTGTTTGTAAGCAATTTTCATATACTTTATTTTTACATATAGCAGGAATTTATTATCGATACATCGAGGGCCTCACCAATAGCCATACGCACGGTAATAATTGGGTCAGAAACGCTTTTTATTTATTAGAATTTCTTTTCTTATGGCGCCTCATAGCATATGTTGGCTGCATGCATGCCTTCCACACGGTGTCCTGCAGTGCCTGGGCGACTGGTGCATAATGAAATGTATGTAATTTCACTTTTGCCATTCTGGCTAGGATGAGCTTCAGACAACCATGTGTGCCGCTGGTGTTACAAAGCTTGCGTTCTTGCTCTGTGAAGTAAAACACTCCACCAGACACCTAGCAACCTTTCTACTATCGTCGCTGTGTTGCAATTAGTACAGAATTCTTGGCAAATCATGTGTATTCTCTATAATTGCTGCAACCTGATCTTGTTGAGTGACTGTTTGTTCTATAGGCGATTGTGGTGTGTGAGGTGGTATGTGTTGCGATGGTGTAGGCGAGGATAACTCGCCTACACCATTAGTCTCGTGAGTGGCGATAAGTTTAGATTGATTTTCGAGCATGGACTTCAGATTGCTGACAGAGTAGCTGAGCTGCTTTATGGTATTACTCATCCCCCTCATGTCTGGCTCTGGTGAGCAAGGAGCTTCGTTTCCTGTCTTTTCAAAAACTTCAGCTGACATGGTTTCCAGACTCTCATCGTACTCACTTATGTCCATGTAGTCATACGTAAAGTCTGGCACATTAGTGATTGTAACAGGGGGAATCTCTGAAATCTGTAACACACTTGCAGCCTGAAAAGATGTGATACAATAAATTTGGCTTACAAGGATGGCAGAGATCGCTCACAACTCATAGAATTACATTATGTATCCCCACTAGACGAGAGACGCAGATTATTATTTCATTCATGTTTCAAGACTTAATAGTTCGTGCATTGTTTTTGTAAAACACAATTTTATAGATTGTTTCCATCAAAATCAATTGGTACACATGTTCTTTATTAAGAGCTTCAATTCTGTCTAATAATTATACATTTATCTATTTATTATGGTAACACTGAATAAATAAACTGTTTACATACCGGTTTCTTCTTTCTTTGATTGGTGGTGGTAGGAACACTATCATTGGTTTCAACCTCTGCAGCCTGAATAGATGAAGGAAAATACTGTACCAATCTAAAAATAATATGGGAATTTTTTTTTAGTATATTGTATATTTATTTACTTTTGATTAAAAATTTGTCACAATACATATATTGACCAGGAGCATGGCTTCTGTAATCCCTCCAAACCCATGTATGTATATATATGGGTCGTGTCATCACAAAAGGAGCCATAAGTTGAAAATTTTAAAAATCTAGATAAATATACCAGTGGAATCTGTGTGTTTTAAGCTTTCCAAAAAGGTACAGCATGCCTTTTTTATGTATTGCAAACAAAAGTTATGGGCGTAGAAAGTATGGACAGTCTCCAGCAAAGCAATAGTGCAGTTTTGAGAAAACTCCATTTAAAGTTAATCAAGCGGAACTAGGCCTCCTGCGATGAGTTTCTCATGTTTACACCTTAGCAACCACAGCTAATTGTTGACCAATTATAATAAAATTTGGCACACTAATTAATAGACAATACAATAAACAATATCCTGTATAAATTTCAACAATATTTATTAGCATCTTCAATAAAATATATTTGTATAACTTTGGAGCTAAAAATATCAAAAATTTGTAAATAACTGAATTTCATTGTATAATTAAATTTAGAGTACTAAGCAAGATATTATTGTACATTACTCCATAAAACAATGAGCCATGGAAATTCAATTAGACATCTTCATCAGACATACAGATAACTGATTTTATTTTTATTTTGTTATGGTTAATTATTAATTTTTAAGAAAAATGAAATTTATTAAATTAATATGCGTGACTTATTTTCTATATACAACAACAGTGCAAGTTTCATTATTGAGAAAAACAATGAAATATACAGAGGTTATATAATCATTGCAGTTTGTTTTCTTTCTTTTCTGTTTTTTTTTTATTGCTTAATTAACGACTAACGCGGACGATGTCGCTTTGAGTTTGAATTAACTGCTGGCTCTGGTGCAACAATGTCTTTGGCAATGGCAGAACAATACTCTCTGATGTTCTTATACAGATAGTGCTGTCGCTGTTGTGATAGACCTGGTGGTGGCATGATGTCTGGTAAGGCATTTGGTGGGATACTATTCCTGTTTTTGAGCAACTCAAATGATTCTTCTTCGCTATCTACAAACTTCTTGTAGTAAACCACACCGGGACTATCATGGCTAAACCGAAAATGGTGGTATTTCAAAATGCCAGTTAAGGGTCGCATGTATGGGAAAAAGAAATCTTGCCAGTCGTATGATGGAACTTCCACACGTCCATCTTCCCAGCCAACTACACGTGCTATGTTCGCTCCTGAATTTGAACTTCTATTCACAACATCCGCAATATCTTGCAGAGAGCTTACAAACGTACGCCTATATTTTTGCTTAAATAATCCAAAATTTGCATCTGGTGCAAATTTCGTATGTCCTGCTATCAAAAAATGCAATGAAATATCTGTGTGATGGCCATGTATGCACCTCCATGCTAAGTACCACAACAGATATCTGTTCTTATTCTGTCCACTGCAATTATCGCAGTTTAGTGAAACGCTCTCTTCATGCATGCTTTGCGATGTAAAAAAGTCATGCAGGTATGAGATGACGGCATTCGAGCCTTTAGAGTGCGATTGACCCTCGTCAATTAAATAATTTACTTGCTGCCCGACAGCTTCACAAGCAACGCCAAAAATTCCACATTTCCGAGTCGATAGGAAAAAGACTGGACCAGGTTGCATTGGGTCGCTTGGGTACAAAACCTGTTGTGCGAAGTCAAAGGAATAATGAATTCTTCCATTTATTTTGTGATAATTGTTTTTAAGACTTTCGCCTTCCTCTACACTCAACTGTGACTCGGCAACTAGGTCCCGGTAATGCTGCCTTTCTTTATCCACATTGTGTAAATGGGTAAGCTGTTCTTCCAAACGCTTCCTCTTGTCACCTTCATTTTCATTTGCACTATTGTACACAGAGCTGTTGTTTCGCTGGCAGACCCAACAAAGATCTGTCTTTGGCTTGGTTGTTAAAATGTGTGGGGTAAACTGCTTCCACATCTTGCAGAATGTGATCCGCTTAGCTATTCTTAATGGACTGCTACCTATGAAAGAACACGAAATGAGCATAATAAATTATGAGCAACTTTGCAATGACTGGATAAACACAAGAAAATTAATTAAATTATTTATGAAGTGTACTGTGGTATCTTACCGGCTATAGCACGCCTCCTGTTCACTTCCTCTAACTGGGTCATGTATAATTTGTGAATTGACCTCTTGGTTTGATGTGATGGCAACAGCCTAACTCTTGGGTCTTCTACATGTCGTCCCTGAACACGCCCGGGAATCACTAACCCTTCGCGATCAGCATAGGATTTCAAAAATGTAACAATGTGCCTGACCTCTGCCTCGCTTAATGCATTCTTGTTGTTCTTTCTGCCTCCACTTTTCTTTGTTGGTGGACACACTCCTTCCTTTTTATAATGCTGGATGATTCCATTTAATTGTTTGTTGCTAATGCTAGAGAGAAAAAAACAGGAAAATAGGAAAATAAAATCAATAATAAATCGGCACTCAAATAAAATTATTAAAAAAATAAATAAAAATACCAGAGTGTATTGCGTTCTCAAATACATGTCCTCATAAGAGACTAAAAAACAAATCAGTATATCATTAATTTATTTATTCATATTTTAAATTAATCATGTTCTAAGAATGATTCCTCTGTGCACTGAAAATGAAAAGCGGAAATAATTAAAATTATTATCATTGCACTATACTTACCAATGCATAAACAGAAACGTGTCTTTGCATACTCGCTGATTATCAATCATGTAAGTCAAACGAGATCTCTTCCGCTCAGTCTGTACCTTTCGTTTGGAGCTTTCGGTCATCACGCCATTTTTCATTGTTGCACTAATTTTCCCAATAATGAACATTTTGCGTTCTACCACCGTCAGTTCAGAAATCTGAGCCCGGAGGTTCAAAATGAATGTGTTGTCGAACTGTTTTAGACATGGGCCATCTTTACACTTGCAATGCCGAAATATTTCAATCTTTTCCAGTTCCTCTTGGTTATTTGCACCCAACCAGTTTTCGTCGTTGTGCCTTAAAAATACAACATAAACATTTATTTTAATTTAGGCCTACATCATAATTTTGCAAATGAAATGAGTACTATTACCAAGAATACATTTATAAAGTTTTAATACTAGCCTAGGCCTATCATTTTTAGTTCCTTTGTGACCTTAAGGTCACAAGGAACTAATGGGATAATTCGAACATGAAATGTATGTGTGTGTGTGTGTGAGCAAAGTGGCAGCGGGTTTGTAAACGAATAGGCTCCTAAACGGTGCCTCACGGTGGGTATAATGTTTTCCTCATAGTAACTGGTGGACATGTAGTTGTGCAAGAATTGTTTGTTTTTTATGTTAGATGAGAAATGTAGGACGTACGCGATAAAAAATATATACCCCCTACCACCATTTTTTGAGTCGTTTTTAGGAGAAAATTTCGATATGCGCATGCGTCGGGAAAACTTTGCCGACATTTTGTTTTTCATCGCGAGAGGGTAAGCGAGTTCCATAATGCATACCTTGTTGGTGTAGTTGACCAATTGTTTACGGAATCGTCGGTAGGGTTAGGCCTCTGTCGTGTTAATGTCTGTCTCTTATACACATCTAGATGTGTATAAGATACAGACTTTATTTTTTGGTCCCATGCCA
>NW_022749945.1:11784-16248 GCF_011630105.1 Anneissia japonica
ATAATAGACAGTGAATAAGAATATATATTTTTTATATTTTATTTACAAAAAACACAACAGTAATACTTCAATACTGTGGTTTCTGTGGTGGCTCAGAAAAGAGCCGTTTGTTTTGATTTGGATACGTCTACACATTTTGGGATCTTCTTAATTGTCGGCAGCCTTCGTCGATCGACAGGATACATTGCTTGCAGGTCATGGTCTGTTCACTTACGGGTGGCGTACAAGCGAAAAATAGTTTCTTTGACGAACAGAATTTTAACTTTGTAGTACTCGGTGACCTGAAAAACAAAATAAAAAATCTCATAGTAAATAACACTTGTCATTTCAACTTTTAACTATAAAAACAGTGACAACAAGCATATTTCAGATCCAAAGACACATGAAAAACAATGTTACGTTATTTCTTTTTAATCTAATAAATTACATCATTCACATTTTGTTAACGCATTTTGATATATTCTGAATACTATTTTGGTATAATAAGCAAGAAATAAGCACGAATGTTTTAAATGTGGTAGGATACGTAGGTTAAATGTCTACTTAAAATAGAAGTAATTTTTTTAGATATTCTGTATATAATTTCTATAAATAACATTCGTAAATTCGAATAAAACGATCATCCCATCTACGTAGCTTAATCAACCTAAGCTGGAATTCATCTAAGCTAATGTTGTAAGGACAGTTTATTCACCACTTTATTGTCGTTGTATGCATGCTTTCTAACGACGCGCACTGTCTTTTGTCTGGTAATAAACAACATCGTTGACATCGCGAAATATGCAGGTAGGTAGTTGGTTCGCCGAGCATGCATTTTACTTAATGCCTAATGCTTGGATAAACAAATGTCAAATACGTCACTTTGTTAGTTATTAGTTCATTAGCTTATCACACGCATGTCACTCGCAAATTACTCTTGTGGCCCACGCGTGTCTATGTCGAACGTTCGGTGATCAGTACTGTATATACTATGGGTTAAACTATCCCCCGTCAGACACCATTCCGGTATTTCAAAGTTCTGGTTTCGGGGCTAAATTAGATATACTGTATAGTGAATTTGTATGATACTTAAATATTATAATGTAATAGGGGCTGTAGCAGTAACATTCAAAGCTGTTTATCGCGTTAATTCTAGAGATAACTCGGTAGCTGTTGTGCAATCGTTAATGAAGAAAGTGAAGGTCTGTTCACTGAACCATTAAAGTCCCAACGCAAAGGCTTTGATAAGCTGTTTAATTTTCATAAGTGGGCAGTACATCGGCACCTTCATTGAGTTTGTTACCTTGGTTTACTCATGGAGGTATAGTTTACTGGTGTATAAATCATTTCAGCTATATCAATACGAATGGATTGATTGAAGTCTTATTCCTCCCTGATTACACAATTAAAATCAGACGTAGACCTATTCGCCTATTCGTTTCAATGTTATTTGTGCCATGAGCACATTGCAATAATTAATGGCAAAAATGATGACGATACAGTATGTCTAATGAGTGAAAATATTTTTGAAATTCTCGATTTCGGACTCCATCAACGAAATATAGACATCGTGGTAATAATTTTAGGCCTACACATAAAAAAGTAGCATTGTAGAATTCTCACTCGTTTTTCTTTGACTACGGGAGCTTTTGCATGGTAAAATTCAGTTGACTGTAAAAACTCTGACAATTCCACAATCTTGCCACAGGGCATAGAGAGTGTTAGACTTTGTGAAATACATGGGGTCTTGTCCTTTCTGTAGTTTAGGCCTGCAGTACAATGCATTCGCATCATTCTGCTGCTGTCGTGCTTTGACAGGCGGGGTAACAGCAGTTGGATTGCCTACTCTGTTCGCGCGTACTGTACCACAAGCTCCAGTCCCATGGTCTTTTAGATAGGTAAACAGTCCATCGGAGGAGTATAAATTGTCCATATAAACGATGTGACCTTTGTCATAATATCTGTCCTGAAGCAGTCCCTTTAATACATCATCAACATTACCACTGCCAGCTCCAAGATACACATTCCATCGTAGCATATACCCATTATGGCTGTCGCACAACGCCCATAGTTTTACACCCCACTTAGTAGGTTTCATCATCATGAACTGTTTTAGGTGTGTCTTACCCTTGAAGGCTAGCATTGCCTCATCGATGCACATCTCTTTATGGGACTGATAGAAATCATCATCATGCCGATTTCGGGTCATCCCTTATTACATTGGCCGACCCCTTGGCCGTCCCACGAATAAAAACGTCTCTCACAGCCTTGTGGTCTGCTCTTAGATTTTTCAACTTTGTCACAACAATTGCCGATGTTATGCTATTGTGGCCAAGTCCCGCATTCTCTCTGCTATCCTTTCGTGGACACCAGCCTTCTGACGATACAATTTATCTTCAACTTTTTCAGTGATTTCTGGCTTCCTCCAGATATCTATTAAATCGCATTCCTGCGCATACATCCAGAGATGGCGTTTCTTTACTGACTTTTCGGCCATCATTTACAAAATAAGACTTGTTGAAATTAAAGTACACAGATCAGGGAAACTGCGTCAATTCTGAATGGTGTTTATGACAGCTAAAAAACGCGCTAACCAGCAAGCATGGAAGGTCACTTTGCTTCAATTTGATTGGTGTATTTGTGACCTGTGGCCACCCGCTGTTTAATTGTTTACTGGCTTTAGGCTGGATTAAGAAGTTAGTCGACATAAATTTACTTGACAGGCTAAATCGAGTTGTGGCCTTCATCTCGACATACTTGAGCGGCCGTACTTAAACTTATGGCGAGATCATCTAGCTTATCCACTAAAATTATCTCGCCATAGTTGGATATGAACAGGGCTTAAAGCTATCAGTATTGCATCAAGTGTCAACTGCATTTTCTCCTGTCTGTTTTGTAGGTTCCTTATAAGCTTTCTATTTTCTTGCACTTCTTTTCCCATCATTTCTCTGCAGTGGCATTTTGCTGTATACTCAACTTGATGCTCTAAAAATATAATCAAGAATCATCCATTATTTGTAGTGGTGGGGAGCACTAACTATAGCAGTATTGGAATGAAGGGACTGGAGGTTCTTTTGATAATTTTGTATTTGTATTTTCCTTTCCTTATTTTAATAAGGAGTGGGGGAGGTGTGCCCACTCCGGTTTAAGTTGGCTGTCAATCTATTTAAGGTTTCTTTATTTTTTTAAATTTTGTTTTGTTTTGCGAAATGTTAGTAAATCGGCGGAAAAATGCTTTAATTAGCTGACAGTTGGTAGTTAATAACTAAATGAAGTGCTATAAACTACAGAACTTCTAATTTATTTTTCATGTTTCGGTAGATTTATATAGTGCATACAGTCTCAAACAGCAGCAAAAACAATTACTATTTTCTACATGTTGTGTTTCACCTCTTTTATCCTGTTTCTCTCTTTACATTACATCTTTCTTTTTTTGAAGGTGGTTTTCCCGTTCGTCTTCCCATTCGTGCTCATTTTGTTACTGTTCATTTCTCTATTCGCTGTCGCTTTGTAGCTGTCCTTTTCTTTGTTCGCCGTCCTTTCATTGTTCTTTTTCTGTTCTCCGTCGTTTTAGTTCTTTTCGTCTACCCGTTCTTCATGGTTCGTTTGCTGTTTCTCTGCTCTTGGTCATTTCTTTGTTGTTTCATCTTGCTCTTCGTCATCAAACCAAAATGGCCATAAAATCAATATTTAATGACAAATTGACTAGGCCTAAATAAAAAATGCAGTTAATTGTTATCAATTCATATTAAATTCCTACTATACCGTATCATTAACAACTCAAACTTTCATAGATAAATACAATACAGTATTCATATGGATTTTTTGGCATTTCAAATTTCAGCCAAAGAATACAATATTATAATAGGTATCCCAATGAGAAATTTCAAATTCATTATTGTGAATTCTCTCTTCATTTAATATGCAGAACTTACTGCACTGATCACTTTCCAGTTTAAATGAATGAAATCCAACATACCGTTCAAAAGTTATGGCCCATCAAAGTTGCCAAAAATGGGGTCAAACGGTTAAAAAATGGCGTTTTTCATCAATTGCCATTTTGAGCATTTTTGGAGGGCCATAACTTCAAAAATAATCATAGAAAACATCTAATTTTCACCAATCTGGTAGATCACATAGGGTTTTATGCTGTCTCTTATACACATCTAGATGTGTATAAGAGACAGATCAGAGAGTGGGTCGTGGACAATCCTTTGCGGTTAACAAATTGTCTGGAATCTATTTTGTTATTGATTGCCTCAGTTATCCATTTGCACACATGGCCTTCTGCTATGTTTGCAGGGCATCAATGAAATTAGCCATAAATTACCTATTGATGGTGGGAATATCTTAAGGCACAGGAATCACATTAGCTTCTTTCCATTGTGTAGGAACCTTACTCTGGATGAGGGAAGCATTAAAAATGTAGTGCTCCATGCTAAATACCAAACAGATCATAAAAATATTTTTTTGAAATTAACTTAC
>NW_022749945.1:18593-27581 GCF_011630105.1 Anneissia japonica
TGAAAATTAATGACACAAATGACTTAGAATTACTATATTTTTATTACGGCTTTACTAAAAAATATATCATTAGTGGAGTAGAAATGTAACGTATGGAAGATGTGACGAAAGAAGCAAAGTTGGTGGATGAAAAATTAGATCGTTTTCATAATGAGTGATGTGCAATGATAGTTTTTGGAGGGGAAACATTATGATGCGCGTTGTGTGAACAGTGTTCGTTGAATGACTGGTAGTAAAAACATATCAATTGTTTTCCTGGAAAACCCCAATTATTATTTCTTTAATAAAATACTATTTAATAAACATTCAATGAAATGTGTCAATGGTAGAACAGATAATTATGTCAAATTATTGTATATGGAGTTTTTTCATCATGAGAAATTATTCGTAGAGATATCAATAACCAGCTGTTGTTATGAGGACCCTGTTTGTACATTGCGCGATCTCCGGCGTAATTTGAATCATTTTTAATTATCACGTTGTACGATGTCGTATCACTCGCTGATGAAGAATGTTTTTATCTCAATTTTATCCTTTTAAATATATAACATAATCTTAGCCTATATATGTTGTTATATATAATGTTTTATTATTGTTATGTATATACTCATTTGGCATGTGATAATAAACATGGTAGATAATATTCTCATGGTTCTGTAATTACAATAAAGTGATCCATAAATCAAATTAATCACTCTACAAGTAAACACTGTTCGGCAGTTGTGGGTGTGAGACGCACTGAATGAAAAAATGAATGAAACAATAAAACAATACAAGGCGTTCTATACAATTCCGCATTTTGAGATTTTGAATGGAAGTGGTGAAAGGGCGTTGTTAGTTTTGAACATAATGCATTTTCACACATTTTAAATACAAATACTTTTACAAAAAACGACGCATTTTCTTCAAACTGCATAAAACCCGTTGAAGTTGCTCATCATTTACCATTCTTGAATCGACTTTTATTGCGATCGGTTGAGTTTTCAAACATCATGGTTAAGTTCAAAGTTGGATCGGCGGTTCACGCCATCGACCCCGTTTGCGGTAGCTGGCTGCGGGGTACATGCCGGAATGTAGATGTTACAGACGGGGTTAAAGTTTCATGGACCGGCTATAACTCATCAAGTTACGTACACATCGATGATGTTCGCCTTCCAATTCTGAAAAGAATATGTAAAATTCAAGAAGACGACTTCCCTCGCCTGGGGCATCCCCGATTTTTACAGAGAGGGGATCTTGTACAACGTATGTTGGCAACCGGAAAACGGGGATCTGAAGTGGCAGTAGCTGTTAATGATCCGTTTTTATCGGAGGTAAGAAGAAATGACGATTATTTTTATTATCAGCATAAGTATTATTATTGTTGTTATGAAGACAATAAAATAAATAAATCGAAATGCCGAGACAATTCTAAACACAATAGTTCTTTTCAGAACTATCTACGAGGAATACCACGCGGCATTTAATATATTTTACTTCGCTATAAACAATATATTTATTGTTTATATGCAATTGTTTTTGAAAAGACATTTCATATCTTATACGAATGAAATACGCTTTATTGTTTTTTTGTTTTTTTTATTATTGTAAACCTATCTTAAATCTGTTCTAGTAGGGAATAGGAATAAAGTTACAGTAGTTTCCGTTCAGTTATGGGTTTGCCTTATTAATATGCATTTGCCTTATTAATATGCATTTGTTTTTGACAAGACTTTTTTTATATCTTATACGAATGAAATACACTTAGTGTAAACCTATCTTAATTTTAGCTGTATAAAAAGAAGAAAAGGACGATATTATATCACAATTCCATTTTGATTATCTATTGTTGTTTTAGGTGAAAACTGACACAGGGGAGCTAATTAAGTACGAATTTTTAGCAGAAGCAAATGTTCATGATGCCGCCTCGGATAATGCAAGTGGTGATGATGATGATGACGACGATGATGACGGCGATGATGTTGCAGAAACAAATGTGCCATCTACGTCCCACGCACCTTCGAAGAAACGCCGAAAGACACTGGAAATCGAAAAGAAGGTAAGCTTTTAAGTCTAGTGTTATTTAGTATCGTTTGTATTTTTGTATCTATCTATCTATCTATATCTATCTATCTATCTATCTATCTATCTATCTATCTATCTATCTATCTATCTATCTATCTATCTATCTATCTATCTATCTATCTATCTATCTATCTATCTATCTATCTATCTATATCTATCTATATCTATCTATATCTATCTATATCTATCTATCTATCATTTATACCGCGCTATTTTCAGCGGATTTATAGCGTCAGTCATTCTAAAAATTGAAAAGAATGCAGAATAAAATATCGATGTGGGGGTTGGGGGGTTGGGAATAGGCTATTATTACCAGACGTTCAACCCACTGGGACTGTTGATAAAGGTCGGCACATAAGGCCAAGTAAAAAATAAAAGTAGTTTCTCGTCCTAATATTTTTATAAAAGGAGGATGAGGGCACTTTTTTTTTTTATTACTTGAAAATGGCAAATCTAATAATATGGTCAATGAAAAACAGCCATTTTACTGCAAAAAAAAAAAGGAGCATTATACATGATTCATACCATGTATACCCAACCTCAATTAGTGAGGAATTTTACTATTGCAATAATTTTTATTAATTTCAGGCTGCTGAAGTGCTTGCCCTTTCTGGGCCTGTTGACGATGGCGACTTGAATGATGATGATGATGACGACTTCACAAATCGCTTCATTCTATATCCGTCAATGAATTTGGAGGAGGCCGATGCTACTATTGAAGAACTTACGAACAACTACGAAAAAGAAATCAACTTTTCTTCGGCGAATTGGAGTGAGACACCGGAAATGGAGGAGCGACAAAATAAGTGTGATCAAAGGGTGGGACGTCTCGAAGACGAAGTAAAGATAATGAAGGAAGATATAAAGAAGCTCAACACAATTATCCAACGCCAAAGCATAGAAATAGCATCGCTGCATCGTCAACTGCGCGAAGTTCCACATCAAGCAGCTCCCCGTCCAGCAGCTCCACATCCTGCAGCTCACCATCCGGCAGTTCAACATCAAGTCGCTCCCCATCCCGCAGACCCGCATCCAGCAGCTCCTCTGCAAGCAGCCCCTATGGCAGAAGCACCAGCAGCGCCAGCAGCCTATCAGCCAGTTACTGAAGAACTTAGGCGACGTCTGTTAAGTTATATGGATGACAGACTAAAAGTTTCTAGATTCTTAGTGGAACATTTCTTCACACACGAGGAAAGACTGCAGTGCAATACATCTGGCCGTAATGGTGCCGCGAAGTTAGATCCCATTAGGATGGATATAATTAAAACAGAAACATTTAAAATATCGCCAGCCCCAGTAGGAGAAATAGAGAAGAAATGGAAGGAATGTATGCGTTCCATTGACTCTGCCCGTCGGCAGATGAAATTTAAGTTGGCGAGAGTAGGCCAGTAGATCTTGTTGCTGTAAATAAATGTACTGTACTTATGTCATGTATGAAATTTAAATTGCCATTAATGTATAAATTTTATAAGTTTTATTGTTATCGCTTGCTCCAGTAGGAGAAATAGAGAAGAGATGGAAATGTATGTGTTCTATTTACTCGGCCCGTCAAAAGATGGAATTTAGGTTGGCGAGAGTAGGCCAGTAGATCTTGTAAATAAATCCAGTTATGTAATGTTTGAAATTTAAATTGCTTTTTTTCATTAAAGCACTTAAATGTATAAGTTTGTTTCATTGTCATAATTTGTGGAGTACAGCGAATGATAATATAAAAATATATAACATTGAATCCCAAAACGACTGCATGCATTTCAATACTTAGAGTATGTATTTACTATCTCATCATCATCATCATCATCATCTTTAAACTATAGTCAATAATCCAATATAAACATCACTCGTCTACAACATTCTTTTTGGTTTCATCATTTATTTTATAAAAGGTGTTGGTTTCCCAGTTGGGTATCTGGTACTTACAGGAAGGGCCACGAGAAGGCCACCTCAATCCTCCCCATACGCCTAACAACATGGAACTAAAATTATATAAAACTCAACTGTAAGCCAACGATCAAAAATAGAACTTTAAGAAGCTAAATTAAATACAACTAAATTTAGTTAAATACCATTCATAATAAGTAAACATAGTATACGTTTTACAATAGGCCTAACAATACGATTCAACTATAATTAAATACAACGTAGTCAAATATAATCATAAGCAAGCATACGTTTTACAATAGGCCTAACAATACGAAACTATAATTAAATAAAACTTAGTCAAATACTAACTCATAAGTAAATATACTTTCTGCAATAGGCCTAACAATACAAAAACTATAATTGAATGCAACTTAACTTAGTTGAAGTCTACTCATAAGTACATACGTTTTACAATAGGCCTAACAATACGAAACTATAATTAAATAAAACTTACCTTAATCATGGAGGTATACCTTAATCAAATACTAACTCATAAGTAAACATACATTTTACAATAGGCCTAACAATACGAAACTATAATTAAATAAAACTTACCTTAATCAAATACTAACTCATAAGTAAACATACGTTTTACAATAGGCCTAACAATACGAAAGTATAATTAAATAAATCTTACCTTAATCAAATACTAACTCATAAGTAAACATATGTTTTACAATAGGCCTACTGTAACAATACAAAACTATAATTAAATAAAACTTACCTTAGTCAAATACTAACTCATAAGTAAACATACGTTTTACAATAGGCCTACTGTAACAATACAAAACTATAATTAAATAAAACTTACCTTAGTCAAATACTAACTCATAAGTAAACATACGTTTTACAATAGGCCTAACAATACGAAACTAAGTAAGTATAAATGTAGGCCTAACAATAAGAAACTAAAATTTAATCCACTTTTTTACCATAAATACCTCACAGTTGTCAGTTCACCTTTGTAGACCAAAACTGTTTAATCGCGGCAACCAGTTCAGCTTTGGTCAGTGGCGTCCTCTTCCTGTATTTTACAATAAAGAACAAAAACAGACTCATGTATATGTTATGTATATTTTAACTGTATTATATTCACGTTGGTTGGAATTTGAAGTTGTGTTTGAGTTCAACACACATCATAACACGTTCAACACATTAGAATGCATTCAACACACATTAAAAGCATCAGAATACATAGAGGTAGTTGAAATACTTTAACAATACTTACTTCAATATCCCGTCGCACGTCCCTTGAGCCTGATGACAGCTGGTAGCACGACTCTAAGGTGAGATATGTATCGCCTACACAGTTGTCGGTTCACCTTTGTAGACCAGAACTGTTTAATTCCTGCGACTAGTTCAGCTTTACGCAACGGCTTCACTTCCTGTATAACGAGTTCAACATACATTAGAATGAGTTCAACACACATTAGAACGCGTTCAACACACATTACAACGAGTTCAACATACATTACAACGAGTTCAACATACATCAGAACGCGTTCAACAAAAGATTTTTGAACGTACAGTAGTTGAGACACTTTGCGGTACTTACATTTCTCAAATAATCTTTCAGTTGATGCCACATATTCTCAATCGGGTTGCAGTCTGGAGACTCTGCTGGGGACTTCCACCAATAAATATTTTCACGGTCGAAGTATTCGCGTGCGTATCTTGAAGTATGCTTTGGGTCATTGTCTTGCATAAAACGGTATCTGCCATCAGGGAACTTCGTTCTTAAATATGGTCGGAGCACATCGTTGAGAATTGTGTCTACATAAAATTCCTTTCTCATGATTCCTTCGAAAATGACAATTGGCGTCGCCCCTTCCGTTGACACACCGGCCCACACATGTAGTTTCAAAGGGTGCTTTGCTTTAGGTTTCAGTTTGGGTGGCGAATTTCGTTTTCTAAATGTGATTCTGGCATGGCTATCCATCTCAATTGTGCATTCGTCTGTAAAAATTACTTGCTTAAACTGTTCCCCATTCCTAATACATTTCAGAGCAAAATCATATCTGTCGATTCTGTTTTTCATTTTGATGAGTTGGCAGTATTTGGCTCCTTCGCAAACCCATCCGAGTCTGCGCCTTGTTCTTCTGATTGATCTTAAAATAAAAACAAGTTAAATAACATAACAGCAGTACTCATAATTTTAAATATGTATAAATATAAATACTTGGTAATCTAAAAATTCAAATACAAGAATATATACTGAATAGGCCTATAACATATATATATACAATATATATATATATATTTTTTTTTTCTTTTTACTCATGCTTCCTACTGTACCTTATTGAAAAGTTACATCCAGTTCGTTCTTCTAAGATTTCTCTTAACCGCCACGCTTTTAATTCATCATTTCTTTCCATTTCCTCGTTTATGATCGCATAGTGTTCTTCGTTGAACCCGCATGGACGTCCAGAGCGATGCTTGTCGGCGATTGTTTGAGATATATTAAACCGTTGTAATATACGTCGAATTGTGCTATCGTGTACCTGAATGCTATCATCGGCCAGCGCTTCTTTAATCTTCATAGCTGTGTAACCGCGATCGCTTAAACGGATAATTCTTGCTCGAATAGTAAATGGAGTTTTCATCATGAACGATTATTTCTCAAAGTGTGGTTTGAACATGAGAAATGATTTAGGCCTACCAAACAATTTGGTAGTTATTTAGTCGCAACCATTGTGAATGGGGTAATGTTTGACCATAAATTAAAACTCAACAATGACATGGAATTAAATGAGGTACCCTGCCATAGGTGATTATATGTTAATGATATATTTGTTTATTCCGTGGTCTACGTAGTTTATTGAGAAAACCATTTCGTCAGCTCTTGCTTTCTTGTTACCTTCCAAAAAATTAAAATAATAAGCAATTGATGATTAATAAAAAAAGACAAGGAACATTTTTAGTAAACACATTTAAACAGTGCTTTAAAGGATACCTTTTCCCCCTTAATCAATTTTTGTTAACTTAACAAAATAAAAAGCTTCAGTTCAGAAATTTAGCACACCTTATTTTGACAGGTCAGCAATGTGGTTTTTTTCTTATTTATTTATTTATTATTATTTATTTGTTCAAAACTCAACAGTGTATCAAACACCAATAACAGAGTCGCCATAAAAATATACATAGAAAAATATGATTTTAAAAATACATAAAAAAGTATAAAAAAATTTAAATATTTCTCTTAAAACATAACTATGTACTCACTTTTTGCTTTTTGTTTGTCATGATTCTCTTCTGGTGAGCTGGATGGTTTTCGCTTTTTTGCACCAGGTGCAGCAGCCGGGGTAACAACAGCATCTACTATATTAAATAAAATGTGTTGTAAGTGAACTGAATTTGAAAAGTTTGTAAATATAAGGAAGAAAATTATACACATTTTTTAGCGATAGGAGTCTGCTACTTCTAGCATCGGACTTTGTATTGGTGAATAGTCATGATTACAATACCACATTGGTAGTGCTTGTTCCGAGAGTACATTGAATGTTTTTTAATATAGTATTATGGGTGCTGCGTTTTCCTGGTTTTTTAATAGCTATATTTATTCAACAGAAAAAAAAAACATACATAAAATGTTTACTGGCAGCACAGAGATGAATTGCGAAATGAAGTTGTTATATAGACACTCAGAAATACAAAATTTATTTAAAATATCAAGAAGTTAAAAATTACTGACAAAGATAAATATAAAAAATTGTTACAATTACTTATTTATATACAAATCACAAATAGGGAGATAAATTTCCTGGTTGAGGACTACATTTTTTTTCTTTTATTGCCGCCAAAAACATTAACAATTCAAACCTAAATACTTAGTAACAGTACAGTACTCACTTTTTGAACCCGTTTTTGACTTCTTCATGTCCTTACTGGTTTTCGGGGTGAGCGATTTTATCTCTTTAGAGATAGCTGGTGCAACCGGTAGACTGTCATCAACATCTATTGTACAAAAGTTAATAAAGATGTAATATGATTATACTGTAATAAGCCTAAAAATTTTGTAATTAAAGAATTGTTCTTGTAAAGCAGCCAAAGAATTGTTCTTGTAAAGCGATCACTGAATAATCTCTTGTTACAAAACAGACAAACTTCATGACGGCAAATTGTTAACGATAGGGGCCAGATATTTTCAGCAAAGGATTTTGTTATCTTAAACAATACTTATGAATATTGGTTATGCTTGTCCAGACAGTACATTAATTAATGTCAATACTACTTTTTGTTTCATTACTGTGTGTTTCAAATTCTAATGGTATAGTTGAGAATTTTCATTAAAGAAATTTTGCAAGTGAAGATGTGAACGTACCTCCAACCAAATCCGCAGCAACATCATCATTGTCATCATCATCTTGAAGAAACGCCACTAGGCTTACATCTTCCAGATCCTCCTCTGCTGTTTCGTTTCCTGCACCATCCAAAACACTTGATTCATCAGACACTGTAATGATACGTTAAAATTAAACATTTCATATCATTTTGTATTTTTGTATTAATAAGATTTATCGGATAAATAGGTCTAATGATGCCACATATTTTTCCACTTTTTCAATAAAATTACCAACTAAAAGAATCTGTTTAGGGCAAACAAGAAGAATTTCTTGAAGGATGATGATCTACGAAAAGTATGCCTGGGTGGATAAGCCTAAGTATGACACGTAGTTTAGTTAGTAAAGTATACATCCAATATGAGGAGGTTCTAAAATAAATTAAATTAAATAAAAAAATAAATAAAAAAATAAAAAACAAAATAAAAATAAGTAGACAGGCTAGGCAGGCTCTAGGCTAGGCCAAATTCGTGATTTTTAATAATAAAAAGTATAGTAGGCCTATGTACACAACAAGAAATAGGGCCTACCTAGGCTAGCTAGCTATTTAACATTACAAACAAATGCTAGGCCTACCTGATGGTTCATTCTCGTCCTGGAACGTTGAGGCGTCCATTCCATCCAGAATGTGGATAGGTCTGCTTACCGGGCGTTCCCCAAAAAT
>NW_022749946.1:0-575 GCF_011630105.1 Anneissia japonica
ATAGTAGAGATAAACTCTAAACCGTCTTGCGGTAATGCTATAGGCCTATATATACATAATACATTTAAAACGTTAAAGAAAAGGAATCTGTGAGTATGAAAATAGGAGTCCCAACCGGGATTCGAATCCTGGACCCTCTGCTTTCTTTATATACATATATACATATATATACATACATATATATATATATATATATATATATATACAATGTATATACATATTAATAATAATAATAATAATAATAGTAATAATAATAATAATAATCGACATAGACACTGTTAAATTATATATTAATCATCAAAGAAAGGTAAATACAATGATATAATAAAGGACATGATGGTACATCGTGTAGCATAGCTCTCAACGAATGTTGTCCTGTAAATAAATACATTGTGTAAAAAAATGACTCCAACGAGATTTGAACCTGCGACCTCTCGCTGTTAAGACACTGTATTTACCTTTCTTTGATGATTTATACTTAATTTAACAGTGTTAATGGCTATCTTGATTTTATATATATAGGCCTATATGAGTATATATAATAATTAATATATTCTATATGTATGTACGATATA
>NW_022749947.1:0-649 GCF_011630105.1 Anneissia japonica
GATAGGAAAGTGGCCTAGATTGGTAACAGATGAACTGAAACCATATTATGTTAACCAATGTGAGTTATCTGTTTATGATTGTTTGTTAATAAGGGGAAATCGTATAGTAGTACCTTTAAAGTTAAGACAAAGTGTTTTGAGCTTAGCACATGAAACACATCAAGGAATGGTTAGAACCAAACAAGTTCTGCGCGATAAATACTATTGACCAAAAGTGGATGCTAATGTTGAAAGCATGATTCGTAACTGTTCTGCTTGCGAAATTAATCAAGCGCTGCCTAAAGATCAACCATTAAAGACCTCAGACTTACCTTGTAGACCTTGGAGTAAGTTAGGGATGGATTTGGTCGGGCCAATTCAAGGAGAGTATATTTTAACAATTACTGATTACTACTCTTCCTACCCTGAGGCAATTATTGTAAAAGAGATAACTTCCAATGTTATTATTGAATGTTTACAATTGGTATTCGCAAGATTTGGATACCCTGATGAGGTCTTAACTGATAATGGAAAACAGTTTATAAGTGCCAAAATTGAGAAATACTTTAACGCATGTGGTATTAAACATCTACTTGCTTCACCTTGTTACCCTAAAACGAATGGGGAAATTGAACGGTTTCATCGCTACCTTAAGAAATGTATCAGAAAT
>NW_022749948.1:0-1433 GCF_011630105.1 Anneissia japonica
CATTTCATTTTTATTTTGCCAGCCCTCTTTGTGATGACATAGATATTTCAGAAATGATAAATAATTTTTAAAAAAACCAACACTGGCTCAAATTCGTTTACACTCGGTGGCGGAGGTAGCAAGCCGAACCAACTATATTGAATGCTCACAATTTCAGAGTCATAGATAGTAAAATGATTAAAACGGCTGAGCAAGCCAAAATCGTCTCAATTCACATCACATGAGACATTTTTTTTCCAATGTGGTATCCATTCCTTTTCGATATCTGCGTAAATTTTAGAACTATTTTTTGCTCTCCTTAGATGTTTTCTTCAACAACGCACTAGGGCATAGGCCTAAATGGTGAATCCCCACAAATTTAAACATGTTTGTGAAAAGTAAACAACTTCATCATTATAAAAATTGTATTTTCAATTTATTTTGGTGGATTTTATTAAACGTGTATAAACTTTAAAAAAAATGTATTTCAATTATTGAATCAATATTCTGACCTTAAATTCCGATGTTGAGCTCGAAAAATTCTAGGCATATTTTAACCTACTCCGTAAGTATACTAATCATGGAGGTTCTGATCATCACTGCATGTGATTGCACATGTGCAACCACTGTGCAGTGTATACTAAGAAGTTTAGGCCTATCTAACCTAGGCCTAAACTCACGAACGATATTTTCAGTTATTGTATGATATTCCTCTCATGAATAAAATTTAGGCTTTTTGAGATTTGCGAAAGTTTAATGTCGCGAAAATGGCCGAAATTATCAATTCGCGAAAGTTTCTGGTTTACAGTATCTATTTAGGCTAGGCCTATGTATGAAGAATACAGTATGTAAAAATATCAACTTTTTTACAGCTCAGTAGTTGATTCTGAAAACTGTTTTTAAAAAAGTGATGTAGAGAAATGCCATCAAATGGGCTTAAAAAACTCTAAAACCCTGGAGCGCAATGGACCCTGATGGGGGCCTAGATGGCCCCCTAAACCCCTGGCCTATTTCAATTTACTCTCCTGTTACTCAAATTCATAAATAAACCCCTGATAATAATAATAATAATAATAATAATAATACTAAACAATAATAATACATGAATATTAATTAAAATAATAACACATCTTTGAAACTCCCACATCATCAAAAAATAATCTTAGAACTTATGGAATAAAATATATTTGCCAAAAGACTAAATCTATGAATATACAACTTATTCGACTTACGATTTAGGCTCACTGATGAAAAGTATATTTCCGAGTAAAGCTCACTAGGATGGTTGATTTCTCTATCAGATACTGGTGCCATTGACTCTCCTTCATACACTGCTTTGTTAGACAGACCCAGGGCCGGTACACTGGCCCCCATTGGTGCATTTTTGGCAGACTAGAAAAATATATAAAAATATGTCTGGAAATAATACAAACACTGATAAATTTTGAAAGTTG
>NW_022749949.1:0-1300 GCF_011630105.1 Anneissia japonica
ACCCCCCCCCCACCCCTCAGTCGGATCAAAGAAAAAAATCTAACAGTATGAACCCAGTGTTTTAATTCTTCATAATCAAATTATAATATTTTATACAATTACTGTACTGTACAAGCAGCGTCTATTATTAAGCAGAAGAAACTTTAAAACATATAAAGTTGCATTTTAAAAAACATCAATATAAACATTATTTAAATATTTACAAGCTAATCAACACCTATGACGTAAACATTCTCAATATCATTAAAAAGTAACATCACATAGACATAAAGATAATCAAACAGATACTTCAATTAAATGTACTGTATGCTATGATAAAAAAAAAAATACATAGAAAAATAGATAAATAAAAATGGGCAGAGGATTGGGTAATTCGGTGGTGCCGGTTCATTGTAAAAAAAAAATTACATTTCATTTAACAAGGCACTTTATATAAGGTTAATGGTAAAATACATTTATATACTGGTAGTGCAATGGTAATGCATATTTGCACTTAACTGCCACTATGTACTTTAAGTGCATATTTGCACTTAACTGCCACTATGTGCTTTAAGTGCATATATGCACTTAACTGCCACTATGTGCTTTACATTATGTATATTCTGCCAAATTGCGTACTAGAATCCATGTTACAAGAAGAACGTTTGAGTAATGTCAATATGTTCTACGTACTGTACCGTCATCGTCGTGCAATTGAAAGCGTCCTACTAATATCCCCGGTCACTGGATCAAACACCTATGGGACGCATCCTCAGCTCCTTGGAATCACAATTCCATAAGCCACTAGAATCAACACTTGGTATTAGATCCTACCAGCCACCCACTTATACTCCTGGGTGGAGAGATATAAAAACAGATAAAGTACCTTGCCCAAGGACACAAGCGACTTCACAGCGAACTTCGCAACCATTGTGCCAACCACTTCTACATTATATGAAAACTATAGCATTTCATCTATAACATTTTTTTGTGTATTCAATGACTACATTATCATATCAAGAAGCCGAGTTAAAATAATAAATAGCACATCACAACAAAATAGGCTTCTATACTGTTTGCATTGTTATGCTCGTTCTTTGAAGCAAAAAAAGTAATAGAACACATTCTCTGCCTGGATAAGAATCCATAATAAAGAAGAAATGGCAGTCATAGGGCAAACAAGCCCTTTTTATTAAATAGTAAAACTGTTAAGTCTGCTCAGTTGTGTGAGTTGTTAATTAAAAGTGAATGCTTCACATGCTACAGTAGGTGCTGTATTTGATGCAAAGTTGCAATGTCAATAAAAGTATGTTTGGCGGTA
>NW_022749950.1:0-1002 GCF_011630105.1 Anneissia japonica
TTGATGTGGGATATCGTATGCATGACTGATTTTGTAAATCATGTGACTGGCTAACTTCATGCATAATAATCAATCTTGGTAAACTTTCAAAGTTGAAGATGCGGATGTCTCGACTAGAACAAGAACCAGCTCCCTTTTAGCTACCTATACTTGAATTAAAACAGTTAGTATAGTTCTAGCCTGCTGAGAACGACATGGACTGATAACCGTAGGCTATATAGGAACCTTGCTCACCGCTAGCTGCTACACAGATTTAGGTCTTTAGGGTAGAATATTGTTAAAAAGGTAGGCCTCTGTAAGTAAGAACTTAAAAATACGCCAAGCCTCTACTAGTCTAGACTACTCGAGGCCTACTCCTGACTCCAGACGAGGCCTGATCCATCCTCTTGGAAAGTTTTGTTGTATTTGTATGGTATGCCACTAGTCTAAGCTTAATTGTTTTTGCCATTGCCAAAATTAATCTTACTAGGGTCTATTCTAAATATTTTAGGCCCGTTTTATTAGGGAGGACTATTTAAATTTAGTCATGCCTAACTAGTCGACGCGAGTGACTCAGTTTCGTGGCTCCAAAAATATGAAAATTTGATTGGTTGAAATTGTTTATTTCGGTTCGCCCATTTATCCCAATACGGAATATAAGATTACGTCATTCTTTTGGCATCCTGGTGCCTGCATTCAGTGTTTTACAAGTCGCTTATTCCGTCTATCTCTAAATTAACTTTCTCGTTGGTGGCGCTGTGCAGAATGAGAAAAATAATAAAAAATAAGAGACTTGTGGCAAGTCTAATCCAGTAGGAAAGCCACTGGAAGAATCGTGTCAAATTTCGCCTAGGAGAATTCGCCCTATTTTTTTTAAAATTAGTTCAAATTATCGAAATTTGGTGGTGTTTGAAAAAACGTTAATTCATCAAACAACTTACTTAAAAAAACAAACAATATAATGGTGAAATATGTTTATAAATAGTTTAACAATACAGTGAAATACTTTTGGTGTATTTTGAC
>NW_022749951.1:0-1337 GCF_011630105.1 Anneissia japonica
GTTCCCATCGCCGTTCCTTTGGTTTGCAAGTAGTGTTTCCCATTAAAAACAAAGTTATTATGTGTGAATATAATCTGATTAACGTGGAAATATCCCGGCTGGGCGTGGATGGGTCGTATTCAGCTATGAATTTTTCACATGCAGCAATTCCTTCCTCGTGTGGAATGTTCGTATAAAGTGAAGACACATCCATGGTGACAAGTAATAGCGTTATGATGAAGTTGCGGGATTTCAATGAGTTTCTGTAGGAAATGGGTAGTGTCCCGTATGTAGCTTGGTATTTTAGTGAGTAATGGGTTCAATATTGAATCCACAAATCCTGATATTCGCTCAGTGAGGCTTCCTATCCCGCTTCCCGATATAATTGGTCTGCCCGGTGGCGAAATGTTCAATGATTTGGCGAGGTCATAGATAATAGTAGGCTCTGAGAGAAAATCTGCGTTCGAAGGCATGAGATGAGGTGAAGTTACTAGTGAGTCCGATACAAGCTTGGACCATACAGTTTGTGCAATTTGGGAAGACAGTAAATCACACTGGCTTTCGGGATATCAGGGATCAGTGGTTTGACGGAGATTTGATATCTGTGCTCATCACTACTTCATTGTACTGTAAGCCGACAGATAATCACCGTTACTTGGATTTCCATAGTTTTCATCCCATTAGCCTTAAGCGCTCTATAGTATTTAGCCAATGCCTCCGCATTAAACGTATTTGTTCTAACCATTCTGATTTTGTTAAGCAAGTGTCTCACATGACATTTCATTTTTTAAATTGCAATTATCCTATATCTTTAATCAAATCTGCAGTATCTAAGGCATCATTAAGATCACGCAATGATTTGCTACATTATAAACCTAATACTAGTAATGATAGGATACCCTTTGTTTTAGATTACGGCCTCTAGCCCATACCCTGAAGAGTGATTATAATGCTCTGAAACAGGATTCCGGGATTGCACCTCTTTTTTTGCAATCCACCTATCATTGCTAGACGACAGCCACCCAATTTGAAATCGATTTTGACTTCATCCAAATTACCTCCTACCACCCAAGAGTATGGAAACACACCATGTTTAAAACCTAGGTGTCAACTTTGCACTTCATCACAACAGACAGCTTATTCCATGTACCTGGGACAGATTGCACTATACGCACCCCCAGATTAGATTGTGATCACTCTAATGTGGTATATATGATTTACTGCAATAAATGTAACATGGGTAATTATATTGGAGAGACTGGCACTAAACTAAGATACAGACTCAATAATCATAAAAATCTATTAGAGATAAAAGCAAGGGATTTCCTGTGAGTGACCATTTCAATTCATCCGGGCAT
>NW_022749952.1:0-804 GCF_011630105.1 Anneissia japonica
TATACAGTTCTACAGAATATACTATAAATAAATAAATTTATATTGAAATTTCATATATGTTATACACTATATAGATTTTATATGTTCCTATAGAGATAATCCCTATAAAACTGTTATAATACATTTAAAAAAAATACAGGTAAGGACTATAATTTTTTATAGAATAAATATAGAAATTGTATAGTTTTATTATAGAGAACTTGTCATATCATTTGTATAGAATATTCTATAGAATTTCTATAGAATATGCAAGATGTAAAACATGTTGGTAGGACTATACTGGTCAGACACGAATGTGTCAATAAAATATTGAATGAAACAAAAAAATAATTAAAAACATAGAAATTACATTAAATATGTGTATATAGTATGTTATAGAATTCTATAGAAACTAGTTCCTCTATAAAACAATTTTATAGAAAATACTAATTTCTGTAGAAATTGATTAGTCTCTATAGAAGGTCTATAAAGTTCTATAGAATTTTTATGTATGGGTTGCGGCCGTATTACGTAATACTATAGCGTGGGCGGGAAGAAGCGTGCGAGACACGCGTCTCGCACATAGACAGAATTCTCCCACGACTATTAGATTACGTATAGATATTAGGATTAAAACATTAGCTAGGAGATAGTTAGGTATTTTAAACTTTGTTTTGTTGAAGAATATTGTGTTACACGTCGTCTAGATATTACCCTAGGCCGTGTGTGCTGTTTTATTGTGCGGAGCTTAGTGCATATCTCCACTAACTCATTTGCATACAGGTTAATCGTTCTGGTTTTATCCACAGGTTTTCAATAACTATT
>NW_022749952.1:823-1061 GCF_011630105.1 Anneissia japonica
TGTTATTTTAGATATTTTATATTTGTATTCACATTTATACTTGCATATCTATTTTTACATTTTAACCAGATTGCTTTGGATTGCAGGTTTTAAATTGATATTTGTGAAGCATTGATTTGTTTATCTATCGTATACTTTTATCATTGCTAATCCACTTATTTCAATTTTACCTATTTGACCTTTGACCTGTATGTGTGCAATTTTTCCCATAAACAATGTCAAAGTTTAATTTTATTGT
>NW_022749953.1:0-1110 GCF_011630105.1 Anneissia japonica
CAGATGCAGACATCAATACTTTTGACATTGAAATCCTGATGACATTGATTCGTTACTGTTGTAGATTCACGTATCCCGATGACGACTGGGAACAACCGGATAAAATAGATAATCCCGAACTCGCAAATCTTATCCGCATCCAACAGTATAAAAACACTAAATTAGATCGGAATACAAGTTGTAAAATACCAGCCAAGGATTTTGATGAGGAGTGGAAAGAAGTAAAAGAAATTCTCTTGGATCTTGGTGTTCCCTCTAACGACATCGAAGACATTCGCCTTAGAAAAGGTAAATATTAAATGAATAAAATTCGTATCATATAAGGTTCTCTTATTGTTCTCTTTTAACTTTCCTCTTTTCTATTCAATAGGTTTTGATAAGACTGCCATTCAAGAAATACAGAACTTCCAAACGATCATGTTACTTGTTGTTGGCCTTGGTACACATGTGATGAGGAAGTACTTTCTACGAGTTCACAATCTGAAAGAGGGAGATGTTGGGCAGTTTCTGATGAGTATGAAAAGTAGCTTTACAAAAGAAGCAAGGTTGTTTAGAGACCAGAAGAACAAAATGTTTACACCAAATGCAAACATTAATGACTTTGATATTTCAATCATGATCAAAATCATTCGCTACTGCCACTGCGGCAATCCACTTCCGGATTCGTTTTGGTTACAACCAGATGAAAAGCTTGACAGCGAACTTACAAATTTTGTTCGTATCCAGCAATTTAGAAATACAAAGTTTGCCCACACAGCGAGTCCAAGGATGTCAACAAAGGAGTTTGATGTTGAATGGAAGAATCTGACGTCCATATTCCAAGGAGTTGGAGTTTCAATGGAAGATATTGATCAATATAAACGAATTCGATTATCAATCTAACTTGAATAATACCAACCATCAGTTTTGGCACATTACTGCACATGCTTGGATTTGATTTTCTGTATGTCTGTATGTCACCTAAAACTAAATGTAAATATATAAACTAATGTATATAATAATACGAAGTACAAATGTTTTTCTATATAACCCAAATTTACCTTCTGTGATTTCGACCCCAAGCTGTGAACACTCATTATATGGAAGGTGTCACCGGTTCTACAGACAAAA
>NW_022749954.1:0-1437 GCF_011630105.1 Anneissia japonica
ATTAAATTTTCTTTGACAAAAATTGTGTTGTATGCCATATATAGTGATAATGTGTCTATATATGGTCATGATGTGATGTCATGACCATATTTAGGCAAGTCATATGTTTTAGATAGGGTTTTATATGATATTTTCACTGATTATATCCTAATATCAACCTATTGTGCCTTTCAGCGCTACTATATGCCACTATCTTCGGAACAGTTACCACTATATTTCAACAGTTTACGTCGGCAACAGTCAGATATCATGAAAATCTGAAAAATGTAAGAGAGTTCATGAAGCTACACCAGGTGGACAGAGCTCTTAGTGAACGAGTTATGGACTATACCGTATCTACCTGGTCAATTACAAAGGGAACCGACTCCAGAAAGGTATGGTAGCCCGTTTATTAGCTAATACTAGAATTATATGTCTGTTTGAATAACAGAACAGGGCTTTTCCCTATTGCTTTAATGAGAAATGAAGTTGAAAGTGCAACAAATATAAAAGTCGTTAAAAGGTATAACGTAAAAACAAAAAACAAAAAACGGAAAGCCAATATAATTTTAATTAAGTGGGGGAAAAAACCAAAAAAACAAAAAAACAACGAAAACCAAATTCACTGCGACGTTATTAGTGAGACTTGAACTATGGCTGCAATGGTAATAGCGAGGTACATCGTGACCCATAACCATTGCGCGCTATGGGCCGACCTTGAATAGGAAAGTTCTCTTTCAGTTCATAGCGATTCAATGACTGAAAGCAAAAATTGTTCATGCATATCACGGTAGTTTTGAGTTTAACCTAGCTGTAACTAGTTTAAGCGCTTTAGAAAACGCAAATTGCGTTTAAATAGTTTAATCAACTGTCAACAAAAAATCTTTTAATGGTCCTCATATCTATACCCTACTGCGGATCATCACCAAATTTGGATCATTTCTTCATGAAAAACTATTCTGCAAAGTGTCACTTTCATTCATAACTGGGACGTAAGGAAAAAATGACCCTCAAATTTACACCCTAAACTAACCCCTACACATAATAACTTGGGTTAAACTTTCCCGAAAGTTTTTTTCTCGGATCAGTTGACCCGTTTTTGAAATATCTGGTCTGGGACGTTTTCCTTTAAATGGTCCTCATATTCACACCCTACGCCGGATCATCACAAAAGGTCAGTCATTTCTTCACTGGACCTTTACAAACTATTATAGAAAGTTACATTTACACCCATTGAAAACTTTTTATAGATATTTACGTCTGGGATCTCAAAAATTTAAATGACCCTCCAATGTACACAGCGTCCAGGGGCGGATCCAGAAATATCCAAAAGGGGGGGCCGGAAGCGGGGGCCGAAAGTTGGGCCGATTGAGACAACACAGTCGTAGGGGGTCTGGGGAATGCCCCCGCGAAATTTTTGTGTTCTAGACGCCCGAACATAACATTTGAGGCATTCTG
>NW_022749955.1:0-703 GCF_011630105.1 Anneissia japonica
ATTAAAGTGTAACGGGTGGTAATGTGGCCATGGATTTATATATTTCAGATCTTAATTTCCATGCGGCTTCGAGAAATACCTTACAATAATTATCAAATATTTCTGCTAATTTATGGTTACCAATTTGGTCATTAAGATTATCGAGAAATAAATGATGCTTATAATCTAACGATCCGGTAATAAATGATTTCCAAAATTCATCTAATCCCCATTTAAAAAGGTCATTTTTTAAATCATTATAAACCTTTTCTCTAAATGGCTGGATTTTATCACAAATAAATAAAAAATTGTCGGTTGTTTCTTTTAAATTTCGGGAGCATAATTTACAAAAACCATTGTTTTGTGTTGACCATGTCTGCTTTTTACCCTCTAGGTTTAGAGAATTAGTTCGTGTTTTGAATTTTAATGTAATTCCTTTGAAATTTAATTTGTCTAGTAGATAGGGTTCAAGTATAGGTCTGTCTTTGTATCTAATATACTCTGTTAGTGAACTTTTTAATTTACAATTTTCAAACCATGTTTTAGCATCAGTCTCTTTATTAATCTTTTTAAATTCTTTCATCCAGCCACTTTGAGGTTCGGTATTGTACATTCTTGCGTGACCATATTTAGTTAATATACCTTTTATTGTATCTAGACATTTCCATTTTAATGACTGTTCAACATGATTAATTGCTTTGAATAAAATTCGTGGCCATTTTTT
>NW_022749956.1:0-988 GCF_011630105.1 Anneissia japonica
AGGCCTTGCCAGGTTGACAAAAGGAAGTCTTGGTCTGTACGAAAAGGGTTTTGGGGTCTTGGTCTGTCTGACAGGAACGAGGAGTCTTGGCCTGTCTGACAGGAGTGAGGGGTCTTGACTTGCCCAACAGGAGTGAGTGTCTTGGCCTGTCTGACAGGAGTGAGGGGTCTTGACTTGCCCAACAGGAGTGAGTGTCTTGGCCTGTCTGACAGGAGTGAGGGGTCTTGACTTGCCCAACAGGAGTGAGTGTTTTGGCCCATCTGATGGAGGCCTTAAGCTTCCCCCTGGCATCCCGCAGGCCCTGCCACTAAATGAGAGTCAGATCAAAAATTCAGTTTTCATTGAAATATAGACCAATACTAACAAAAATCAATAATCAAAGTTATATAATTCTTCTGTCGTTCCAAGATTCTTTTATTGATATTTTTTTATCTTTAAAACTTTTAAACATAAAATGAAGTTATGTATCTAGTTATTTTGATTGGTTTGTTTTGTTTTTGATTGTCATCATCCTCCTTTGATTGTTTTGTGTTTCTGTAAGTGGTGAGTTCCCCACTGTTGGATGCGAATTGAAATAAATAAAATAAAAAATATTTTTGGCAACAAATTCGAAAGTTCATGCAAATAATCAGTCTTATTTAAGCATGTTAATTTGCAGGCATAGTAGACTCTAAAAAACAGATAAATAATGTTTTAAAAATGCCAAATACTGTACACAGCTTCATAATTTATAACAACTGATTTAAACAGTAACTAAAATTCTAAACTACTACTAATAATACAGTAGAACTTCGTTTTTACGTACCCTAGTTATACGAACCCTCGGTTTTACGTACGCCTCATATCGACGATGACGTCATCAAAAACCCCGAAAATATTCAAAGCAAACGGCCCTTTTCAGAGCAACCATAAGTAAAAAGATTGTAACAATAAACTATAACAATAAACAAACCATAATGCAACGTATTTTCATTAAACAGCAACGTTG
>NW_022749957.1:0-750 GCF_011630105.1 Anneissia japonica
TTGACATGATCAACATCCACGAGAAAGCTACCAACAGGCTGTAGTGCAGGCATCCAGCAAGAAGATTGCATGTAATCTTAGGAGCAGGTCTTTCCATATCCATCTGCTATTAAAATATTTCAGCAATCACTTAATTGGTTCTTTATGTGAATTTGGCGAAGATGACATTATGATTATTATCATTTATCATATCAAATTTGTTAAGCGAAGAAATTAAGATTATTCCCACTATGTAGCTTACAATCCGAATTCTCAGACTTTTTTCTGAACGACATTTGGCAAGTAGCCAATGTCTACTTCACATATGATGTAATGACGATGATGATGATTATTATCATTTAATTGTTATCTTTATTATCATCAGCATCACCAACAGTCATCATCATCAACGTTATAATAGTTACATGGTAGTATTGGCCTATTATTATGACTGTTATTTTAATTATAATAATGATAGATTTGTATTATTATTTTTGTTTATGCAGATGGAAGGTTTTACTTAACCCTCAGTATTATTATGGTCGATATTTTCTTCCGACTAAACTTGAGAGACATTAAATATGACATACCGTCTTCTTTCCATGAAACTCCAGGAGCAAAAATAATAAATTGACGCATAGTAGAGCGATGACCAAGTGGCACAGAATTCTGTAGCGATCAGAGCTCCTTAAACTTCTGAAATATGAAATATTATTATTAAATGTTGGTAGACACTCATTGTATAATTTTAACCACATTATAACCTGAAGA
>NW_022749958.1:0-301 GCF_011630105.1 Anneissia japonica
GTCGTGTTTTACAGCAAAATCATACATAAGCTCACAAAAATCAATTTTTGATAGGAACTATTTAAACAGAGGTCATTATGACAGCCATTTTAGGTCAGGGTCATTTAGCAGCCATATTAAATTTCAAGGTGACCACCATGTAAAACATGTTTTCTGTACTGCATAGTCAAAGAATCAAAAGTAGTGACATGTATTTGTATTTATTATATTCCATTATATATTGGAAAAAGTCTGATATCAGATATTGTATTTAATGTGAAATGATAAATTGATATCAAAAAGAATGGTATAATATATATAT
>NW_022749958.1:342-775 GCF_011630105.1 Anneissia japonica
ATATATAATTATATGTATTGTGTGTTTGTTGGGGTGTGTAGGTGTATATGTATGTATATATGTGTATATGTATATACAGTATGTATGTGTATATATGCATCTGTATATAAGTATATATATATTAATAATAATAATAATAATTAAATATGCAATAATGTTTTGCTCACACTATGATGATATTACTTTCATGAAATTTAAATAATATTTTTAATTTAATATATTCAAAATCTCATAATTTAATTAATTTAATTTTTTGACAGGATTTCTTATTGTATACCGTGGTGGTACAGTATGTGTTTATTTAAATTAAAAGTGATGAAAAAATTGTGGGTTTCCCCCACAAAGGATAAACAAAAAAAGTGGTGACATGGTCAGATAATTATGGTCATAAAAAAGTCAATTAAGATCAATATTGTATGACATCTTAATAATA
>NW_022749959.1:0-1159 GCF_011630105.1 Anneissia japonica
ATATATATATATGTGTGTGTGTGTGTGTGAGGGTATGTGTGTATATAATATAAACATATGTACATGTTATGTACATTTGTATTTGGATACATATATCTTTGCTTAGGTTTGAAGCATCTCACATACATATAGAGCCAATGTTTATCTTGGACTTGGACTTGCACGGTGTATAGACCCTAACATTACGGTTTTCAATAAATATTTATCATTACATGCTGTCATTCTAAATTTGTTTTTCAAGCGGTTTCATCCCTATGATCATCTCATTCTCATTTAGTCTTGCTGAAAAGGGAGGCAAATTTTAAGTCCTCCCTGGGTTTATAGCCTCTCTACCCAAACTTTATTTTTTAGCTATTTACCTTTTAATCATGTTTAAGACATTTCCTGATTTTTGTACATTTAAACCATAAGAAAATATTATATAAGTTGGAAGTTTTACTCGTATACGTAGTGTTGTGTATAAATTTATGGCCATTAAGCAACATACTACTATATTTGTAATGCAACTTTTTACATATTATATACGTTTATTACAATGTTTTATGTGAAAGAAGAAATAGTAAAGGTGGGCCGCCAGAGAACCCCACGAAAGACCAAAAAAATCTTTTATATGATACCAAATATATTCAAATTGAATCTTTTAGTAACATACTGGCCTCAAAATACCATTTTGGGGTAAAAAAAAAATGCAAAATTTGCCATTTTTTGGGAGATAACCTTTGACATACTATAACTTCGAAATACAAAATGAATAATGTCTGAAATGTGTATAGGTGTTTTATTTTGTATGTGGTCAGTTTTTGGAAAAGTATCAGACGGAAAGGTTGTTAACTAATTAGTATTTTTCGTATTTTTTTAATAATTAGTAAATATTGCCAAAAAGTCATAAAAGATATGTTTTTTGGTAAATTTTGGGTAACCCAATTAATATAATGTGTCATCATACGCATCAATCGATTGATAATTTTACTAGCTTTCGTATGACATGTGTTGTTCGAGTAATTCCTTTATTTTACGAGAATCTTAGAAAATGTATTTTTCAATTTTGTAGAAGAATCACGAGTATTAATAACATATTAGTAATTACAGTGACGCAACACATGTTGGATATCTCTAAGGAATGATAGATGAAATATCTTGTTGTTTGGATAACTTTGGT
>NW_022749960.1:0-657 GCF_011630105.1 Anneissia japonica
TCTTTTTTTATGTATGTATACACACATAAGGCCTATTTACTGTAATAACAATGGGAAAAAATTATTATCTGAACTTATCTGAACTTAATTACTTTTAAGTTCTTCAAAATTCAAGGTGTTCCCCTCTTGAAAATTATTATAATGAATCAATGAACCCAGGGAAAGGATGTTCGAGTTCTTCCCGGGAAAATGTTGATATCTAAATGGTGAACAATGAGATTTCCCGACTTCTGAAGTATTTTTTAATGACTTTAATTTAAAAGACACCCCAGAAGTCGGGAAAGCTCATTTCCCGCCTTCTAGGAATCAAAATTTTCCTGGGGAAGAACCCCCGGACCCCCCTTTCTTTTTGGGATTCATCGATTCATGGAAAATTCGTATGCAACTACTCATTTTTTTTTAAATTGTTATGTATGTATACACACATTTATTTACTGTAATAACAATGGGAAAAAATTACCAGACCGTTTTCAAGATGGGAAAACCTTGAATTTTGAAGAACAAAAAAGTAATAAAAAGACACCTCAGAAGTCGGGAAAGCTCATTTCCCGCCATCTAGAAATCGAAATTTTCCCTGGGGAGGAATGTTGACCCCACCACCTAGATTTGATTCCAGAGATCTGCATGATTCATATTCCCATTCATCTTATAAACAGT
>NW_022749961.1:0-2778 GCF_011630105.1 Anneissia japonica
CTCATGTACATGCCACTTTAAACTTGCAACTGATATACTGTACTGTAGTAAAAGTAAACAAAAAGCACAGTAAATAACATTAGAGTTCAAGAAATCAATGTATTTAGTCGTACTCAGCAGGGGCCTTGTGTAACTATCAGTTATTTGTCTGATCACCATGGCAATACCTTGTAACTACCGCTATTTCCTGCAAAACGCTGTTCTTTTATCTCCGCTATTAGTCCACCAGAAATACGGATTTGAAGCACCAAAGTTGGACATAATTGCAACAAAGGTGATTTTTATAGCAAAGAAAACTGAACTATTTAACTGGGCTATTACGCCCTGCCTACAATGTGTGCTGTGTCTTAGATACAAAGCGCTTTAATTTGATTTGCTGCTGACGCTTTTGATTGGTTAACATACATTCAACAGTCTGCGCGTACCCTGCTACGCAATACCCCATTTTTTTCATAATTTTTAAATATTTAGGAGGCCTGGCCGGCTTTCTTCCTGTATGTGCTGCACTACTGATAATTAAAGATTTCTGAACACATTTAATTATATTTTGCTACACATGGTGATACCCACCGGTACCGACTTCCTTAGAAAATTGATAATAAAACACATTGAAAACATGCAAATATGAATTTGCGGAGATGGATTTATTTCCGGGAGATTCTTGCTTGCTTGCAGGAGTGTGGGAGACCGTCATAGCCGTCGGAAGCATTTTGCAAGTGGTCCGGCCATTATAGGAGCGGGATGGGGGAGAGTCATACCCACCTCAGCCCCACCATGGATGGGCTGGTACGAAAATTTGAGGAAATAGTACCTCTAGATGGCCGTAGATGACACTTTTATATAGTATAAAGTATGAATGAAGCTCCAACAAATTTCTCATTATCTTTTATCATCGATTTTTCGCAACCATAGAGTTCTATTCAATATCCGTGATGTACCAAAACAAAACTTAAAAATATTGTCTTTGATGATGATTACCTTGATCTTTTATCTGCAATTTTCGGCATTAATAGAGATCTAATTAACTTCTGTATTGTACCATAGAAAATAAAACTTAATTGTCTTTGATGTATTCGTGTGCCAAAAACCAATATTATACTTTTTCTCATACTTCTCAAAATTATAATAAAGGCACGCACACTTGAGTCGTGTATTACAGATAATTCAGATGTTAGTGGGCAGAGATACCGGAATCTTGCTACAAGAAGATGTACAGCTTTACTTATGAAATTTACATTGTGGTTGAAAAGTGAGTGGGACGAAAACCCCCTTAAAAATATGTAGGAGGGGGTGAGGGGAGAGGGTGTGTCCCCCGTCTCCCCATGATCTACGCCCATACTGGTAACCAGTACAGCCACTACCCGGTCCCCTCAAGGGGCGTACACAACACCATGGTTGAAAAAAATGGCTCCTCTGCTGGGAAATACACATGCATACTTGACAAAAATTAATGTCCCTCACTTTAAAAGGGTGATACATTTAGAAATGAAAATGAATACAAATTATCGACATCATCATCGCCATCAACATCATCATCATCAATATCATTATAACCACCACCATTATTATTATTATTATTATTATTATTATTATTATTATTATTATTATTATTATTATTATTATTATTATTATTATTATTTTTGTTATTTTTATTGTTATTATTATTGTTATTATTATTATTATTATTATTATTATTATTATTATTATTATTATTATTATTATTATTATCATCATCATCATCATCACCCTCATCATCCTCACCGTCATAAAGGAATGGCGCATTAGAAATCGAATAATGAATTGTTTTGTTATACCACTCCAGGTGGCGTTTTACATATAAACATTACTCAATGGACTACGAAGGAGACTTTACAACAAATGTAAGTACACTATTGCACATTTTGCATCGTTATAATTCACTAGTTAAATGGGAATTCTGTCATCATTCTATGGTTATAATTTTGACAATTTCCTCGACAGAAGCATGCACTGACATGCTGCATTCTATTCAACAACATACATTCCAAATGACTCGCTAAAACCACCAAAGGACCTGAAACTTGCTAAAAAATGTATTTACAGTAATTACAGCTTGGGGTTTGTTAACTTCCGTTCGTTGTTTACATTGTAGATTCGTATCTGTTTTTTTCATTGACAATATAGGCCTATGCAATTTATTACCATGAACTTTTAATCGTGAATAATCGAAAATTGTTATAGCCCGACAAAAATGTTTCTATATTATTTTTAAAGGACAGCGAAAGTGATCGGGTAGGCCCAAATGACACCGTCTTTATCAACATTGATACTAATATCGTCATGGATGTGTACTTCCATGATGTCGATATAAAATAAAGGTACTACTGTAGTGACGGATCCAGAAATTTTAAATAGAGGGGATCCGAAAAACTTTCACATATGGATTTATGATTATGTCACCTCAATGGTCCGTGCTTTAGATGGCCGGAAACGACTTAAATATGAATACAATTTTCATTTTTTCTCCATTTTCAATTAATTTTTGAATAATTTAGGCGGTGGCCGGTTGCACACTTCCCCTTTTCGAATATACAGAACAGTTCAGAATTTTATATAGGACTGTAATAATAATAATAATAATAATAATAATAATAATAATAATAATAATAATAATAATAATAATAATAGTAACAATAATAATAATAATAACAATAATAGGCCTAATTATAATAAGAGGCCTAATAAGAATAATAATAATGAAAAGTTAGAAAGTGCCAGTATCCCTTTAAGATGAAACGC
>NW_022749962.1:0-693 GCF_011630105.1 Anneissia japonica
AGAAAAATATATATGTAGGCGTATCCATACAAAAAAAGTCTATAGAATTCTATTAAAAAAACACTATAGAATGTCTATAATATATTGTTTAGAAAATCTATATAAAATTCTATAGAAACCTTACAGAAGCCCACTATGAAAAGTCTATTAAAACTCTATAAAAAAAAAATCTATTAAGAATATATAAAAACACTAAAAAAACTCTATAAAAAATATATTAAAACTCTATTAAAAGCTATTAAAACTCTATAAAAAGTATTAAAAACTATGAAAATTCTATTCTCTATAGAAAGTCTATGAAAATTTAATTTTAAAAACCCTTTAAAAACTATAGAAAATCTATAAACAATTATATAAAAACCATTTATAAATCTATAAACTAAAACCCCTATAGAAATCTAAACATTTTATTTAAAAAAAAAATACATTAAATTGTATATAAATTGAACGATTTTCTATAGAAAATCTGTGTATTCTATAAAAAAAAAAATTGTGGGTGTTGTGTGTTTTTGGACAATTCAAGTGGTCCTTCAACTGGCCCCAATTCCAATTGGTTTTCAATGGTCCCAGTTCCAACTGGTCTTTAATTTGTCACGTCCCAGTTCCAACTTGTCTCTATTGGCCTACATTCCACGGTCTCTATTCCTTGTTGCCAATTAGTAACAATGGCTTAAATTAATCAACTTCTGCAGA
>NW_022749963.1:0-1389 GCF_011630105.1 Anneissia japonica
TACTCCGCCACTGTTACTAACCAATATTACTAATTAATAATACTAATACAGCATTTTACTAATCAATTACTAATCAATATTACTAACCAATTACTAACTAACCAATATTACTAACCAGTATTACTAATCAATTACTAACCAATATTACTAATATAATGTGAGTTTGCATCAGGAAAATAACATAGACGAGGGATGGTTTTTTGGGAACGTACTGAGTATTTGGTACGATAATAAGTCAGGTAGGACAAAATATCACTACTATGATATTTTTCTGACACAAACTCACATCATACAAGCGTTTGCAGTATCCGCTCCTACTTGGGGATCAGATTCAACAATGGTCACTAAGCGCAAGCTTAGTAGTCTAGTGGTTATGGGACCATGCCTGTTATCTTGAGGTCATGAGTTCGATTTCCCCCCCACCCCCAATTACCCACAAATTTTTTTCGCTAGTAATTGGGAACGTACTGAGTATTCGGTACGATAATACGTCAGGTAGGGCAAAACATCACTCCTACAATATTACTAAACAATAATTACTAACCAACAGTCTGTAAACCAATTACTAACAAATATTACTAACCAATTACTAATCAATATTAATTTAATTATCTATTCATATTATTGATTAGTTGTTTTTAAATGGCTTTATACCAATAATTTTAAATAGGCCTACTCCACTAAAATTAGAGAGTTGTTGTCTTACTTTTGAATGCATTTCTTGAAAAAGAAATTTTTGGAGATAATTTTCATACTTTGGTACATTTTACAACAAGAGAAGAGGTTTGTATAAAAGTCTTACCTGCATTTATGTTATTAAATATTGTAGTATACGCAGTATCACCTACCTTTTACTATTTTTTTGCTTTCTTCAATAAAATCTAAAGCATAATCGATGGGTATGGCAAAAGAAATTCCAGCTGTAACTTTCATGGTGTTGATACCGATAGCTTCACCGTCCAGATTTACCAGTGGACCTCCTGAGTTACCAAACTAAAAAGAAAATCTAAAATCAACTTCGCTCCCAAAGCCTAATAGTAAACTTAAAGATGTATGAAAATTTTTTTTTGAAAATTACAAAAAAAAAACAATTTTGAAATTAACTTGCTCATTTTGCAGTAACATACAAATTATCAACTTGAGTACAGTATATACTGTACAGCGCTTTACTTCGCGATAAAACAATGATCGCAAAAACAGAGTGCGTGCGAAATTCTGGATGATGTGTTTTGTCTTCAAAAGCAAGTCTGTAGCCTGCCTAACTGGTATAAAACTGATACAGCATTCCTTCAATAAAGATTTCATGATGGAAACGGTTTTGTTTCCATCATGTACTGTATTATTTTTCAATCATTCAAATACATTTTAAAAGTTACAGTATTATATAAC
>NW_022749964.1:0-532 GCF_011630105.1 Anneissia japonica
AAGGCTTGCCTGGGTTCCAGGCCCTAATTTTAGGTTACTCACTCTTTATTGCACTTAGTGCGCGCTATACCTAATTTAATTGGCGTCCCATACTCGATTTTTTTTTTTTCGAATTAGAATATTACGTCTCTAAATCAAGGATCTTATAAACACAAGATAGCGTTCTCCGCGATTTACGCGTAACAAATAGAAGCGTCGGTCAAGGTTCAAAAGTTTCCAATTTAGCAAGAGGGCGCCATTCATGCGCTATTATATACCAAAGAGCAAAGATCTTATAAACACAAGATAGCGTTCTCCGCGATTTACGCGTAACAAATAGAAGTGTCGGTCAAGGTTCAATTTAGAGTGAGGGCGCCATTCATGCGCTATAAAAAGAGAAAAAGTAATCAGTTTTGGAAGAGGGCGTCCTATCTGTTGCCATGGATCTGAGATTGTTCCTGTTCTGCTGTTCACAGGATTGATACCCGGACGGTATGGTCAGAGCGGTCAAGGGTCAAAAGTTTCCAATTTAGCAAGAGGGCGCCATTCATGC
>NW_022749965.1:0-518 GCF_011630105.1 Anneissia japonica
TGAATATATATATATACGTATATGTGTATATATATATATATACGTATATATATATATATACATATATGTATGTATATACATACATATATATATATATATCAGCTTGACAAAGGTTGATAACCGAAAACGTTTGCTCACTATTAAATAAATATATACCTGGCAACTTATTACTTTCTCTCCGGAGTTTTTTGTTTTATATATATATATACACGTATATATACTTCTAAAAGTCGTGTATCATGCATAGGAACGTTGACGCCTGCAAGGCTCTGGTTTTTAGTTAAGTTTTATATTTTGCTAAAAGAAATGTTAAATGACCTATTTACATATATATATCTTTCATATTTCATGCATGTGCAATTTTTTTTTTAGTTAAGTTTTATATTTTGCTAAAAGAAATGTTCAATGACCTATTTACATATATATATCTTTCATATTTCATGCATGTGCAATTTTTTTTTTAGTTAAGTTTTATATTTTGCTAAAAGAAATGTTAAATGACCTATTTACATATAGTT
>NW_022749966.1:0-857 GCF_011630105.1 Anneissia japonica
AGCACATTTAGTACTAGGTGCCTGCCCTCTATAGTCTGAAACTTCATATTTACTTGTCATTATTACTATATTGTACAAACCAAATTAATTTACTTTATTATTATTGTTGTTATTACTTGTGTAAAATTATGTAAAACGGAGCTAATGAAATTGTTGATAGGCTGATCTGATTTGCAGCAATGGTTATCTAATAGTATTCTTATACAAAATATCAAAGCATTTTGTATGTACTCTTATTTTGGGGCTGCAGCATTTATTCAAATTTGAAATAGCTCTGGACAAACATTTGAAGCATGTTGTTGCAAAATGGCTAAGTTGTAGCAAAAATTGAAATTCAAGTTATTGGTATTTTCACATACCTAAGTATGTGATCTTTAAAATGAGGGGTCATTTGTTGAAATTGGACATTTCAGGCCTAGGTTATTGGAAAGTGAAAGTACAGTACTCTTAGAGTCAAGATAAACATATTTTTGATTAATTGCCTTTCAAAGTTATTTGTGCATACATTGTTTAATAGAATGAACTATCAAAATAACATTAAATAAACAATTTCTTGACCACTTCCAGAACTAATACTTTGGTACATGATTAATAAGACATTTAACTGTTGATCTATAGTGAAAAAAAATGTTGATTTTTAGGCAATTTTTTGAGCTCCCATATTTTATAGCTCATTTACTCAATACTGGCCTGTGCGACAACTTAACCATTTTGCCACGACATGTCTCATTTGGGCTTGAGTAACTAGGATATTTTTAAGATTGTAACTTGTTTGGATACATACAGGTTGTAATAGCAACCAACATTGCAGAGACATCGTTAACAATTGATGGGATCTACTATGTGGTTGACCCAGG
>NW_022749967.1:0-940 GCF_011630105.1 Anneissia japonica
CCCCCCCCCCCCAACCAAAAAAAATATATATATCCTAGAGCCGCCACTGCGTATCATACAAACAGAAAAAAATCAAGCAAAAACTGTGATCTAATGATACATTAGTGTACGGTTGGGATAGGAAATAGCATTGAGAGTAACAGTGATGACGTCACGATTGCCTAAAAAAAAGTTTTCAACTACAGAGGGCGTGGTTTATTTTTTTACCCTACGTCTATTGCTGTAATAATACCAATCATGTCAATGATTTATGGTTTTGATGATTTAATAAAATCAATAAAGCAATCAAATGTTCTGAAGAGATCACGTCACACCATAGATGGTTTGTGAGTCGATAATGAAAGAGGCGATAATGAGCCGATACTAAAAAAAAAATATCCAAAAAGGGAAAGTGTAATAAAACCAGTCTTTGGAATCACTCAACGACACTCTTTATTGGATAATTTATTAGAAGCATTTTTGTGGAACAGTCTTATTGCGAGAACTGAATTCATGCAAGTCTAATGGATTTATTTAATTATGTATAAACTCATTAGTAAGTGTGGTGTTGTTTCTAGATATTATCTATTACATGTGTTGAAAAAGCATAGAATCCCGTAGGCCTATACCTCTATATCCTCTGGGTTATTACAGGTCAAACGTACATTCTAATATAGGCCTATATATATATATATATATAGGCCTATATATATTATATATATACGTATATGTGTGGGTGTGTGTGTGTATATGTGCATGGGTGCGTGTGTATGTATGTATGTATGGGTGTATATATATAAGTATATGTGTGTATATGAGTATATACATGTATATATGTATATGTATATATGTATATGTATATATATATATATATGTATATATATATATATGTATACATATATATAATATGTATGTATATATATATATATAAAATCAGGAGAAATGGTAATGTATGTTGCCA
>NW_022749968.1:0-1312 GCF_011630105.1 Anneissia japonica
TCATCACAAAGCTTGCTATAGGCAGTTTATAATAAATAGGTCACATTAAATTTACTGATTTCTCTTAAAAGAAGCACTTAGTGATGAGAGAATATTTGTATTTGCTGCCCTCTTTAATTTCAGTATATTACGAGAATACAAATTTGCCTGTCTGCTGTCCTCTATGTTACTACGGCATTATGATGATGCAAAAATAACTACTGCCCTCTATGTAATAGTGTGAAACGTATAAAGTGGATGAGAAACAATATTTGCTGCCCTCTCTATGTACAACATTATAACAGTTTTAGAATGATTACCATAATGTCTGGTAGCACATTGCACAAAACTATATAATACTGTAAAAATTCCCTGTTGGGGAGAAAAAATACGTAATTCATCAAATCAAAAAATTATGCAAGTTTTACAGAATGTGAATGTGTTTAATGTAACACTTAATATATGTTTTACTTTTATCATTTGCATACTATTTGCTCCTGGATACAAATTTTGATTGTACCATTTTTACGTTATTTACTGTACTTATAAACTTATATTTTGTGTCATTTTTATTTATTTATTTACTTTATATTCTGTAATTGAATTCTCTTTTTTTCTTTTTTTTTAATTTTTTAAAATTTTATTTTACTTTTTTCTATCTTTTTTTTTTGTACATTAAGTTATTCCTTAATTACTACAGAATAATGAGAGTATTTGTTTTGTTTGTCCAGTATTTTTTCTTTACTCATTTATCTTTTCAATAATTCATTTTTATATGTTGTCAGTTGTTGTTTTGTAACTGTTGTACGGGTCGAACCTCTCCTGCGCGAGAGTGTTCCTCTGTTATAAAAGAGAGAACCAATAAATCTTATCTTATCTTATCTTACCATGTTGTTTTGTCAACAATAAATATTCCTTGATTCCTTAATTCCTTGAAAATGATTAAATAAGCCTTTACAATTCGTAAATTTCTAGTTTCTGGTGGCTTTGCGCCTTCCCAGGACCCCGCCTGAAAGGTTCTGGGGCTACCACAGCCCTGCCCACCTATTTTCCCCACCTGGCCCTCTCATCGGTCAAATCCTGGTGCTACCACTACTGTTTAAACAAAACTGACCATGACTGGGTTAAGGTAAGCTTTTCAAGGTTAGTGTGACCAAGGAGGTATTGTTTATACTTACTTGTGGCATAGGAAGAGGGTTACATTGATGGCAACAAGGATTGGGTTAGTTAGTGTAACAAAGACTAGGTTAGTGATACCACCAAGGAGTTGTAAAATAGGTGTGACCCATCCATGGTATTAAATTAGAGTGACCAAGGGTGGACTCTGACCAGG
>NW_022749969.1:0-590 GCF_011630105.1 Anneissia japonica
TCGAAGCGATTGGGGAGATTTCCTTGTTGGGATACACGCACAGCGTCAGCTTGTCCATTACCCTCTGCGCGGTGTCCGAGCTCTCGACGCTGGACCTGTGTACGGCGATCAGGCACAGTTCGGTGACCTTGGGTCTGTCTTCGGCGTGCAGAGCCGACGTTTCCAGATCGAAGAAAACGAAGGACTTGATGATCGGATGCGACGGTTGTACGTGACCGAGCATCATTTCTATCTTGAAGGCAACGTTGAATCTAAAACAAAGATAAGAATAATTTTTTTTGTTTAAATCAAATAACCTTTCTTGATGACAAACAAATTAAAATTAATGCAATATGTTTATAATTAAAGGTGGCTGACCTTACTGTTGGTGGTCTTAACGAAAAATATTAAGCATTACGTTTATTCCAAAGCAGAGTCAATGTATATATTTCCATGGACTAATAAATAATTAAAAAAAAAAACAATAATATAATTTATGTGTAATTAAATATGGTCGACCATGGGCTAGGATATCTGTCGATGTTTAAAAAAATATTTACTAGGCCTAGATTATTTTTTAATCGGTATATTGCAGCCTTACTATTGTTGAT
>NW_022749969.1:616-810 GCF_011630105.1 Anneissia japonica
TGACTTACCGTTAACTCGATAAAATCCAAATTCGTCTGGTATACTTGCAATGTCAGGTTTAGAGATGATATGTTCTATGTCTAAGGCCTGTAAGACACGACTATAATTCTTTTCGGTGCAAACAAATATAATGAATCATAGGCCAAAGACTTTCTGTGCAAACAAATAGGTATGGAATAAATCCTTGGTCCAAG
>NW_022749970.1:0-827 GCF_011630105.1 Anneissia japonica
TGTGTCTATTGTTGTGATACGTGCAGGGAACGCATACAAACCGACTGATATTATTTCTATAGGTTAAGATGTATATGTTCATGTACTATGATATTATGTGTATGCATGCACGCACGTGCGGACAGTACTAATGTACTGGATGTATTAATAGGCCCTATTCATTTGTTTCCCCTTGCTTTTGCTAGTTTTAGTTAAGATCGTTTTCCTTCAATTGTTTCAACGGCCTTGAAACACTTGCCAAACTTCTATTATTTCTTCTAAAATTAGAAGACAAATAAATGATCTGATTTTTTTTTATATAGGGCCTAAGTGTTTTAATTATATGTTTACCCATGGAGGTATTATAAACAAATTCCTCCATGGTTTACCTAGAAAAGCCATTTAATCTTATCTGAACACTATTTTGCTGAAGGTATGATTATGTAACCTTTATAATAGAGTAAAGTAATATACTGCTGTATAATAATAATGTGTTTTTTTTTATATAAAAGAAAAGTGTGTAGAATTAAAAACAAAATAAGAACACGGAGCCTTGCAAACTTTTAATGGTTCTTACAAAAGCAAATGTGAATATCTTTAAATAAATTCCGTCTTCCATACAGTAGGAAGGGAACTTGCATTGTAATAGGCCTACATAATAGTTAAATATAAAGATTTTATTTATTTAATTATTACTTCACAGCTATTATTACAACAGTACAACTATTTAAACTTTTTTACACTTTTTTTTAATAGGCCTATCCATCTGTTGGGTTTAAAGTTATGTTTTGGTTATTGCGTTTTATAAATATTTGACACTTACCCGTTGCGGTGACCAATGTTATATA
>NW_022749971.1:0-469 GCF_011630105.1 Anneissia japonica
GCAGGAATTGCAAGGAAAACGTCATCCACGAACACGAACACGTCATCGATACATTTCCTTTCCCCTGACAAGTACGGAGTTACCGAAAGCGTGCTGGCAGAGCAACGAGAGATGAACGCGGTCGAAGTCCTCCTAGCAGTTTCGGTCACGCTGAACGTCATGGTTTTCCTTTACAACGCATTACCCAGAATCGTGAACAAATTACACGGAGCGTGGAAGAACGAGCCTCCCGAATGGACTCTTTTCCGAATAACTCACGCACGACAGCTACAAAAAACGTAAGTTTCATTTCAATGGATTAAAAAATATTTGATAAGACAAAAAAAAATAGATACTTATCTTGTGTTATTTCTCCCTCAGATATCTTCGCATACTGGTGAGCACGGTCCTACCTACGATCGCCGTCGCGGTCACGTTCACGTCGGGCATATTGACAGACAGAACGAAGGCGAGCACCGTCGACATCCAA
>NW_022749971.1:523-717 GCF_011630105.1 Anneissia japonica
GTGTCGGAGAATCGGCCGATCGACTCGATCTTCGACGCTATGGTAACATCCGCATTCATCCAAGCACTGTCGAAAGGAGAAGAACCGTTAATAGGATTGATCGTCATGACGTCGCAGGGGAGCGGAGTGCTGGAGCAGATACAAGGACAGATGAAATCGTGCTTTACTCACTCCGAGTATCCTTCTCGTCGGAC
>NW_022749972.1:0-1198 GCF_011630105.1 Anneissia japonica
ATGTGCCTCAATTTATTTGAAATAGATGCTCACGAACGTTTTCGATCATAGGTCTTCTCAAGTGATACATAATATAGTGAGAGTAGAATATTTATAAGTAAAGCTTATGATAAACTGACCAATGAGAAATATATAAACAAAACGAATGAACATAAAGCCATGCTTGGTCAATGATCGGCTGATACTCATAGAAACAAAAGCAATTTGAAGCAATTTAAACAATACAATGGCAAAATTAGAACAATAGCAATGCCCGATCCAATAGTGTAAAAACAATAGCCGCCAGGGCGCATAATGTATGATGAACCAATCTAAAGATTACCAGCTTGTAAACCAAATTATAAGAAAGGCCTATGAATATACAATGTCATAAAAATCCATGAATATAGATATACATGTACAATGATGTACCCGCTGAATTATTATCTAAATTAATTAAATAATACATTAATACATGTAGGTGCCATAGTCCCAAGTTTAAAAATTATTCTTTCTTCTAAAGATAAACCGAATGATAAGAAAGGCCTATGAATATATAATGTAATTCAAATCCATGAATATAGGTATAAATGTACAATGATGTATCCGCTGAATTATAATCTAAATTGATTAAATAATACATTAATACCTGTAGGTGCCATAGTCCCAAGTTTAAAAATTATTCTTCTAAAGATAAACCAAATGATAAGAAAAGCCAATGAATATATAATGTAATTCAAATCCATGAATATAGATATACATGTACAATGATGTACCCGCTGAATTATAATCTAAATTAATTAAATAATACATTAATACCCATAGGTGCCATAGTCCCAAGTTTAAAAATTATTCTTTCTTCTAAAGATAAACCAAATGATAATAAAGGCTTATGAATATATAATTTAATTCAAATCCATGAATATAGATATACATGCATGTACAATGGTGTAGCCGCTGAATTATAATCTAAATGAATTAAATGATAATACATAGCCAGCATCAAGCGGCCAATATCCCGAACTGCCTACATGTAGGATCAAAACAACGGCTTATAGTGACATCTTCAGCCTGACATCTTTCAACCCTTTCATTTCTCATTGGCTCCTTTCTCATTGATGCAAAACTTGAGGGGAAAAGGATGAGAGCATGTTCTTGAACGCCTGCAAAATAGAGTTTTTAAGTGGAGTACACTGTGTGCAGTACCCACCTTTTCCTC
>NW_022749973.1:0-893 GCF_011630105.1 Anneissia japonica
ATATATTCCAAAAAAAAATCTTCAAACAGCATTCTTCTGTACAGTACGGAACGTAGCATACAGTACTGTGGAAACGTATTGTCGAAATAACAGGCAAATGTAATTAATGGGTTTTAAATGTTATCATTATTTTAAAAATACATCAAGTGATGCCGACATTATTATTTTTTAATTACACAATGCTGTTAAATTTTTTTTATTACCAATAACACATGCAACAGTAATAATACTGTATTTAGAAAAAAGACTGCCAATATTTTCTTTTTGTTCTTTCTTTTATTGAACCTATTAAACTTGATTTAATAATTTGTTTATAATATAATAAAAATAAAACAATGTGTAAAAGGAAATTAAGTTACAGACGAACAAAGTGTTATCTTAATTACAATATATTACGCTTAGCTTGTCAAATTACGATACAAAATGAAGAACTCAATAGTACTAAAAAATACATCACAAAACGCTGCAAACACCGGAGCGGCTGGAGGATTCACCCCAACAACCTCAACCGGGGCCCTTCGCGGCCCCTAGCCCCCAGCGTACGGCTCGGGCTTTCCGTCCCTTCGTTGCGCCACTAATCCTATGTAGTTCCGTTTACAATGTTTGCACCCCACTCCCCGATTGGATTCTCCCTGCGACCCTGAATACATGAAACAGGGAATGAAGTAATATTTACGGCAAACGACTTGTGCACATGCCGCTTAAGTGTAATAAAATCAAACACAGTAGGCATATTTCGCGGCCTCTAGCCCCCAGCGTACGGCTCGGGCTTTCCGTCCCTTCGTTGCGTCACTAATCCTATGTAGTTCCGCATTTACAATGTTTGCACCGCATTTACAATGTTTGCACCCCACTCCCCGATTGGATTCTCCCTGCGACCCTGAATACATGAA
>NW_022749974.1:0-839 GCF_011630105.1 Anneissia japonica
ATTTCTAATTATTAAATATATACATAGCCTATATCTAGGCCCATACATAAAACAAAAAATAAAACTACAAAAATTTAAAATAAAATAGTAGTAATAATAATAATAATAATATAATAATAACAGTGCTCGAAATGATTAAAAAATGTTTAATTAATGAGATGAATCAGCATATATTAAATCTGTTTTTTTTTTTTAATAAAGGTGTTATCTATTTTATTCTGCTGTTTTAAAAAGTAATCTTTATTTTCTATGATAATTTTATCCACATAATTCCTGTTTTCAATGTTAGTTTGATAAATAATACATAAAATAATAATAATAATAATAATAATAATAATGAAGGTGCTCGAATAATGCTTTAATAAAGAATTAATAATACTTCAAAAATACTTCAATAGGCCTATTTGCGATAGTGTGATTAATGAAATATTTGTTGAAATATTTAATAGGTATAGGCCTATACCAATAATAATGCTTCAGCATATTAAATCAACTTACGTCTATAGATGTAAAATCTGTTTTTTTCTCCCAATAAAATGTTACCTATTTTATTCTGTTTAAAAAAATAATCTTACAAAATACCGTACATTATAAAGTTTCATTGTAAATTATATGAGAATTTAATCCACATAATTTATGTTTTCAATTATTTAAGCATTTAAACAATTCAGTGGGCCTAACGCTGGATGTAAATGTAAAACAAAAACAAAAAACAAAAGCATCGCCAAAGTGTTTTCATGTATGCAAATGCTAATACTATCGCGCGATTACCGCTATTTTTGGTAAGCAGAGCTCAGGATGGTTCACACGAGGTGACGAATATCCGTCGAAATGCCGCG
>NW_022749975.1:0-1000 GCF_011630105.1 Anneissia japonica
TCACATCCTAAAAACAAACAGCAGTCACTAAGACATACATCAGGAGCCGACTCGATGGAGTTTAAATGTCATACCCAGGGAAGGGCACAGATCTGTTTTGAAAGGTGGAGGGGGGAGGGCATTTTGTGAGTCGACACCCACCCTAGCCCCACAATGGTTGGAGCTGAGGTATGAAAATTTGAGGAAATAGTACCTCTAGATGGCCAGAAATGACACTTTTAGTAAAATTCATCATCATCACATCACCATTAGTGAAACTGAAGCGCCAAAAAAAATTCTCATGATCTTTTATCAGGGATTTTTGACAACCATAGAGATCTTATTAATGTGTGTGTGTATACCATAGAAAACAAAGCTTCAAAACATTGTCTTTGATTATGTACTTTACATAGGCCTACTTCAAAAACGTGATTTCACAACCACCTAAGCCCCACCATGGCCGGGGCTGAGGTGAGAAAATTTGAGGAAATAGTAACTCTCGAGATGGCCGGAAATGACACTTTTATATAGTAAAATTCATCATCATCATCACATTACCATTATAGTCAAAATGAAACGCCAACAAATTTCTCATGATCTTTTATCAGGAATCTATTTAATATCCAGGACAACTAAGGCCTAATTATAACTTACTAAGCTTTAACTATATATACTATAGTATGATCAACAAATCACAACTTTTTTTTCGCATTTAGCACAATTTTCTTCACTTTTTATTGCTATTAATATTATTATCAATTATTACTATCGTCATTATCATCATTGTTGTTATTATTATTACTATTAGTAGTAGTATTATTAAACAAACATGATCTTTTATCAGGGATTTTTGACAACCATAGAGATCTTATTTATATTTATGTGTGTGTGATATACCATAGAAAAAAAAACATAGAAAAAAGCTTAAAAACATTGTCTTTGAGTATGTACTTTACATAGGGCTACTTCAAAAACGTGATTTCACAACCACCTCAGCCCCAACATGGCTGGGGCTGAGGTG
>NW_022749976.1:0-1051 GCF_011630105.1 Anneissia japonica
TCTTCGTCTCCCACGCGAAATCGTGCAACCACGTCGAGGTTCTCCACTTCGACGTGCACGAAATCTTTTGATCCGAAGCTGCGCAGTACGGTGCAGTCATCTCCGTTCCGCAACTTCAGGTCGAACGCGACTTTCGTTTTGTGTCTGAACTCGGGTATGTCGGACCGTATGCTCGGATCCGTGAATGTCTCGCGAGACGAACTTTCGAAACGATACGACTTGGGATTGGAATTGCAAGTGACGTCCGGACATTGCGATCCTTTGACGAATGAGGTCGTCGTAGGAACGAATGCATACGCTATCCAACGTATCATTTTTTTACCGTCGACGTAAGCATCGCCATATGCTAATATCTGTCGGAAGACGTTACCCATCCTTCTCGACAGCATCAAGCCGATGACGATGGCGTAGAAAAAGAATGATTTAAATAAAATAAAAAAACCATAATAGTTTTGTATTTAACTTTGTAAAAATAACAAATAAGAATTTTGGCTATTGAATGTATAATGAAGGTGATGGTGACAAAGTTGATGAAACGATAGATGAAACACATAATATGTACGCATACAATTATTTTATGTTTTCACAATAACTTTATTGATTCGTTGAAATCTCAGTAAAGAAATGAATGAAAGTTGGGATCTAAATATCATATGTATCGGGCTGTAGAAGACGGTTTAAAATAGAGGTCGAGTCGTTGGCCATATTCCACCAGTTTCTGTCTGGCCGGAGATACGTCATTCTCCGAACGAAGCTGCAGTCCGATCGGTGGTGCCGGTTCCACGGTACCGTCGTCGATGTTCAACACGAAACCGAGACGGGCCTGATCCGGCTGGCAAACGTACAGATCGAATCGAACGGTGTTCGCGTCGTAGCGGTACTCGACGCTGGTGTTGCACCTATCGTCTCCGTCTATGTACCAATTGTTTGCGAAGTAAAGATTTTGCTTGTGCCTTTGCCTCGTCTTCTTCTCGTCTACGGGATGTTTGGTGCTGCACGTTTTTATCACGTGAACGAGTCGCAATGGCTTTGTAAATTCGAAGACGGCGTG
>NW_022749977.1:0-496 GCF_011630105.1 Anneissia japonica
CCGCTTGCCGGTTACATATTATAGCCAATATTCAGCATGGATGGATGCTACCGTTTAAAAAAAATAGTTCCACAGTGACTCTGTTCCAACTGTCCGGCGGTGGTGCCATTAACACGACATTCCATACAAAATTCTACTTCTTCCGGATAATGCTCCGTCACAATCACCCATTCCCAAAAAGAAGAACTCGTTTCTGAGGATGGGAACGTCTGGGTTGAGTATCTTCCCCCAAACACCACTAGCGTGATTCAGCCTATGGACCAGGGGATCTTGGAACCCCTGAAACGACGCTACAAAAAGCGAAATGGAATCGTCCAACATTTTTGATCAGTATCTTGAACCACTCGTCGGCAACGCGAATAGATTTTAATCCCCAACCACGCGTTGTAGACGGGTATACGCGTTGCTTTATTTTGCGAGGCTCCCTTAGTGAAAATTTTTGACTTTCCGCCATATTTCGAGTACTTTTCCGAAAAACTTCAAACTTTCAATAGAA
>NW_022749977.1:587-876 GCF_011630105.1 Anneissia japonica
AGTCACTTTTTGAAGAAAAGTGCTTATCTCGCCGAGTTGAGCACTTAGTGCAAATTTTTGACTTTCCGCCATATTTCGAGTACTTTTTCGAAAAAATTCAAACTTTCAATGGAATAGTGTTTGTTTCAGCGTATCTTACTCTGCCTAACAAAAAAAAATTACATTTTGACTTAACTTTTTAACATTGTCACTTTTTGCACAAAAGTGCTTATCTCGCCGAATTGAGCACTTAGTGCAAATTTTTGACTTTCCGAAATATTTGGAGTACTTAAAAAAAAAATTCAAACTT
>NW_022749978.1:0-1451 GCF_011630105.1 Anneissia japonica
GGTATCAAATAATCCCGATACGTGACGAAAAAAAAAATACATCATAATTCTTGAAGTTAGAAATAAATACAACATATCATAGCTCTGTCAAAAATACTGGACAAAGCATTCGACTACAAACATCTGACTGGAAGTAGGTTGTATATCATTCAAGCATTCTTAATATGACATTTACAACATGATAAACATTTTTAACATTAAAAAAATTAGATCAGTTGTGTATTATAGACCACTAACATTTATATTATCCTAATATAAAATTTTACTGCGGAAAAAATAAATTTGCTTTTCCATATTAACTGGTAGTTTGAAAATTAAATCAAATTGGATAAAATGCATTTTGAAGATTAATTATTTTTACAGCTTTCATTCTTGTTTATATAAACCCAATTGAAAAAAGAAACATTGTTTTCTGATACTACAGGTCACTTAAAACACAGAAATAATTTTAAAACCATAATTTCTATTGAAAAAAAAAACTTTATAACAAAGGAATTACTGTACTGTAGTTTTAGTCAACCAATAGTAATCCTAAAATCAGTACTGCATTTTCAACTAATATACTCACCAGTTATCACTTTAACAGTTTGGCAGATCTAGAAATTTGAAATAGAGGGATAAGGGAGAAAATTTCACAGATGCAGACCTGCCAACTCGCCCGATACTGTCGGGTGTCACCCAATATCTAAACAAATCTCCAGTTCTCCCGATCGAATGTAATTTTCACCCGATTTCACTGATTTTACAGGTTCCCTCCGCAAAATACTATTTATGCATAAATGATTAATTAGATCATTATTTCGATGTATTCGCCGTGATATACAAGCAGCAATTTATTAAGTTGTTTTACAGTAATTTTGTACCATTGATTTTATACCACTATGATTTGTCTTGACATGTCTTTTTTAGTAAATTGAATCATATTTTGGTTAATTCTGGAAATCTCCAGATTTTTTGGTAAATCTCAAGTTTTTTTAAAGATTAAAAAAAAAAATCTCCAGATTTTCATGGCCCAGGGGTTGGCAGGTCTGCAGATGGAGGGCCCAGACCAACTTAGCCCACCATAGTTGGGGCTGAAGTTTATTTAAGATTATTACCGTCACCAAGGAAGATATGTAATCATCGCTATTTTACTATGTATCTGTCTGTCGGTCTGCCAGTCATGCTGTTGCGGTGTGCGTCAGGCTATCTTTCTGCAAGATGGATTATGGTATACAAAAACTAATGAACGGATCATTTTAGTTAGGTACGAACATATTGACCTAAAGAAGTGATATAATTTTGGAGTAAAAAGCTCAAAGACCAACATCAAGGTCGCAGAAATTTGATGAATTTTGTGGATTTTCTTACCCTCTGAGCGTAAAAGAAAACAATGGAATCTTGCTCATTATAGGCCTTCATGTATTTTTCAGGCATCGGGCGAAAGCATGCACTGGTAATGTTATGCTTGC
>NW_022749979.1:0-689 GCF_011630105.1 Anneissia japonica
GCGTCCCCATACGACATGACAATATTCGAGGTGTGGAGCCATTAGGGATTTGTACAGTTTGCACTAAAGCCAGATTGATTTTCATATAGCATGTCATTTTGGTTTAAAAAATGATACAATTGTTCAAAAACAGTTCTTTCAAGGATTTTTGATAGAACTGGAAGGACTGAAATTGGCCTGTAATTATTGCAGTCATTTCTAGAACCTCCTTTACGCACTGGGCAAATTTGAGCTTTTTTCCACTTTTTTGGAACAGATGAATTTGAGAGGGACAAATTTACAATGTAAGTTACAGGATAAACAATTATATCAATGACAAGTTTAACCATATTAGCTGGTATTTTATCAATTCCAGTAGCTTTTTTTTGATAAAGCAAGTTTAAGAGTGTATAGATATACTCTACATCAACATTTCCAAAAGTAAATTTATCATTGTTAGTATTATTAGCATTATTAGTAGTATCATTATTATTTGTATTGGCAGGTGGGTCAACATGAGGAATATTTTCGGCAAGTGTTGGACCAATATTTGCAAAGTACTGGTTTAATGTGTTTGCAATATCTTCTGGATTAGTTATATCACCATTATTAGTTTTCACACTTGCTATGTTCGTATTTTTATTCTACTATAAATCTGATATTATCCCAAATCTTCTTTGGGTCTTTTGTATTTAGTTGTTCTGTAAAAT
>NW_022749980.1:0-9629 GCF_011630105.1 Anneissia japonica
TGGCTGACTCCGGTGCCCCGGGAGAGGGCGCACTATTGTTTACCATTGAATAACAACCCTGGCGCTTAAGCTTCACAATGAGGCTTGATAGAGCATTTTAAATAGGGTTTAGGTACCTAAAAGGAAGTAAAAGGTCACACATAACCATCATTATCATTTGTGTTTTGTATTTATATTTCATAGGAAAGAATATGTCACATGATTTCACAAAAATTATTTCTATTTATGATTGTTATGGAATACCTGTTGCATAGGAATACCTGTACTCTGAAAACAAGCAAACATCCCTAGGAACTATCTCTCATGAGAAGTGGAAGATGAGTACTGTATTACTAATTGTCTCTATAGTTAAATGGTCACGTGTATCATCACACGTAGCAAAAACAAATGATAATATTACCTGAATCCACCGTAATTAGTAGGTGTGCATGTACCTCCATTCATACATGCATCGTATGTGCATCCATCCGGAAAGACTTCTCTTCCGGCACACCCACAAGCAGCAGTAGTGTAGGTCGTTATTCCTGTGAACGACTGCGTTTGCAAATCGATAAGATATGGTTCTTTGGTGACGGTGTAGTTGTTGTAGCAGGAGCCTTCGCAAACCCCTTCATCAAGGTAACAGGCATCAATTCCTATCATTTCCAGATCAAGTCCAGTGGCATCTTGCACCTGGTGGAAATTTATTTTATTATGATAATTCAGTGACTGAGATCTGCAATTTATGATTGCTAGTCTTCAGATGTTTGATTCTTTTACAGGATACAAGCCACATTAAAAACAAATTACATCTGTACACCATTAATTGCTAAGTGTCATGTTCTAAGCTTAAGTTTTGTGGACTAAGCGTAAGTTGTAGCCTAAGCTTAAGTGTCTTCAGACCTATAGAGGCCTCCTTTCATTTCCAACAAAAACATTTTTTTTACCTTTTGAAATGCAAATATAAGTTATTGATGATGGAAAATAAAAAACGAAACGAATGATATGTCTTTAAATCTATTTCTTTTGAAAAAAGTCTAAAGAAATTAAGAAAGAAATACCTTCTGCTGATTAGCCCTCACTGCCATATCCATTCTTTCTGCTTTATAGTAAGGTGACCCATGAGCTGAGTAGCGAACATCGACCATATTGCTTTCACCTTCAACATCCATAACACTAAAAACATCCACATTGCCTTCCGGCGTTCCAAGAATTTCAGCTAGGGTAGTTCGCAGGGTGTTATAGATGCTGTTCGGTTCCCGAACAAACTCTGCTGCATTGAACTGGGAGTCCCCAGACATTCTCATAGAACCTGAGTTATAGACAGCTTCCTCTGGCAAGTCAGTAACTGTAACGGTCACCGTGGATATCTGGTCTGGGAACTTATTATCTTGCACTAGGATCTCCATTTCATAGATTCCATCTGGAGTACCTTCTTTTATCAGGATAACCCCAGTGTCAGTGTCAAGCTAAATAAGAAAACAAATTACGCAAATCAAAGGTATTGCTTGGACAATTTACATGGTGACTATTACCTGGGACAAATGACCATTTAGAAAACATTTAAAATATAGACTCCAAAAAGCAATCTTTTAGATAATTTTTGTAAAACAAAACACTTAAAACTAAATCTTTGTAGGTAATTACTGATGGACATGGCAAGTGATTTAGATTAACAAAAGACTAAGCAGGGTAGACCCTAGCCTTGAAAAATAGTGCATGGATGGAATGGGCTATATTTTTCTTTTCATACTTGTAAATGAAGTTATGGGACATTCTGGAAAAGACAATTTAAGATGCATGTATATCATAATAATACTCACATCAAAGAAAACCCAATCATCTTCATTAAGCTTGGTAAATGTTTTTTCATCCAGATCATCATCATCTGGATCAGGTGAGTTAACCGGTCCCACAGGTATTGTCCCCACACCTGTGGATGTGCCACCTGTGCAACAAAGAATGGATTAAGTGAAAATGTTTTTACATCAGTTGATATGTTAAAATTTATATCTGTTCTTTTACATCAAAATGACTTTAATAGTCATACTATCAAATTGTATGTTGTATGGTCTGCCCATATATGGGCATGATGTCATAATACACCAAAGTATGGGCAGTTATGGACAGTTATGTGTCGAATAAAATTGATAGTGTGGACAAAGATTTAGACAAAGACATATTCTGAGATTCAATAGTCTTTGAAATTAAAGCCGGGCACACACTGCATCATGAATGGTTGGATGACCATCCAACCATTCATGATGCAGTGTGTGCATCATGAATGGTTGGATGACCATCGGCCAAAAAATCCATCTCTGGTCTCTGTGAGCACATTGACATGTGATGCTGTCTCTTGAATGTCAGTGGCAGTCTAAACGACTTGTCATTAGTTGCGCACCTCAAGTGTGCTGTGTACCAGGTCTTAACAATTAAAATATTACCTTCATATGTAAAGACAGACATTGATTTTTCACCAGCCTGATGCGGATTGTCATTCTCATCCCCAATTTCGATTGTTACAGTTGAAGTACATGATATACCTTCATTGTCCTCAGTTTTGATCTCCATTTCATAAAATTTCTGTGACTCCCGGTCAAATTCTTTGCGGGTTCTAATTTCTGCTGATGTATCTGTGAAAGTGATAGCAATGATTAAGAAAACAATTCACTCCATATAATTATCAAATTAACTTATTTTCGGTATATTACATATAAATGTAAACAGCAATGTTCCAATTATATTGTACTTTTATCTGCTATTACTAATATTTTTAATCCTAATGTCCTGGGTTCAAATCCTGCAGTTTCATTATATTTTCTCTTGACTAAAAACAACTCCAGTTAAACTCATACCCAATTTACACGTGACAAAATTTACATAGGACATACAGGTAAAATTTAGTAACCTTCCCATGCTACATCTTGTTTGTGAGCAGGTGTGTCTGTATGAGATGAGCATGCATCCATGTTATATCCATGTATCAGAAATAAGGCCCAAAGGAGAGCAATACCATCAGGGACAAGAGTTGGGCTCACGTCAGCATCAGACAAGAAGTACAAAGCAAAGCCAGCCCCATTCACGGTGCGAATGCCCTTCCGAGCTGCGCGGTCCACAAAGGACAAAGCCTCTTCGGTCGCGCCCTGTGCTTCGGTCGAAAACAAAGTCTTAGAAGTAGAAGAAAGCTTCTGACCATCTGGCAATCTGCCCTTGGCAGCGCGAGGAATGGGCGGCGTCTGAATATACTGCTTGAGATGGTCCTCGAGGACCAGGAAAGCAGCCGTAAGGTGCCGAGGAGCAGCAACCAGCTTAGACTTCGCTTGCAAGTTCAACTGAAGAATGAGGTCTGGATGGAGACACACAATGGGGACTGGATGGGCGGGATGCGCAGGAGCTGGCGGCCCCCACAGGCTCGCCCCCAAACCACGCTGGGAAGGAGATTCAAAAGAGATGCTTAAATGTTAAGAATGGTTGGCATTGGCCGGGCAACCAGCTGAGAAAGATCGAAACCGAGAATTAACTCCACAACCGCCACGCATGACTTGCGTGTGGACATAACAAAAGAAGAAACTACAACTCAAGCTAAAATGAAAGGATATGTCGTCTAAAACTTCTTCTTGAAAAGAAATCCAAAATTCCAAAAATAGCAATTCAAGAATTCGTCTTACAAACGATAACAAAGAACACAATTTGAGACACATGGTCTTAGCAATTTAGGCTAATACAGCACAAAGGAGCTCCTTCAACGAACAACATCGAATAGGGAATGGGGACAATTGTTAGGGAGACGGTTTGTATGTGGCGCCCTGGGTCGGACTGTTCTATTTTTTCGAAGGGGTGTTCCATTTTCGGAACAATGGCAATTAGTCGGGTTATCCAGGTAAGCATTCAAGAAATAGACTTAGCAACTTCCCCCTGCTACATCTTGTCCATGAGCAGGTGCGTCTGTATGAAATGAGCATGCATCCATGAAATATCCATGCATCTTGTGTAATTTAAGTAGCTTCATAAAAGCCAACGCAGCCAGGCGCAATTTATTGTCACGTCGTATCTGTGTGAGTTAAACGCAGACACGATGGTTTGCGTCGGGGGAGTTGTTTCGTAGAATATTAAACATTTCTAGTACTTCTCACGACGGCCCAAGACTGTCCCCCGATGATGAATCGTGTTCAGCTATGTTATACGACGCTGTCGGAATTGTCCTTAAGAGTTTAATAGAGCATCAAAACTGAATGAATTGTGAGTTCCCAATGATAAGGAAATGAGGATGCTTTCTGGTTAGCATTGACAGTGCCCTGGGATGGATGGTTTCATTACTATATAATGAGTTAAATATCAATGGCTACCAATCAGCATTAAGACAACCATCTGCAAAGGATCAATCACACATATAGGATTTATGGCTTGGAAGTGAATGTAACCAACATAAGACTACAATGGCGCCCCCCCCCCACCCTCTCTAAATCTGCCCCTGAATGAAAACATCGAAAAATTGTTCTCACAACCAAAATCACCTAGTGTTTCAAAGCTTAAAATGACTTAATGTTTTAATAAGACATTGCATTGAACAATCGGTTATACTGGAAACATTATTTGAGTTCATTATGGTAAAAATAATGTTAAAACTTGGTATATCATACCACTAATAGTTTCCAACTCAAAAGCTTCATTGACAGTGTACTGCCCTTCCTTGACATCACCATTCACAATACTGAATTTATATGGTGTTTGCACACCCTCATCTGGATCCATTGCTGTTATAATCTCAACTACCTGAGGTGGCTTTTGGTTCTCCATTGTCTTTGGTTTGTAGTCTTCCACAAGACGTGGACATTCATCATTGACATCGGTCACTGTGACACTTATTGTGCAAGAGCCAGTCGCAGGTGGGCTCCCTGGGGGGAGGAAGTAAAATGCCATGTTCAATAAATTCATTCTCCCCCAAAAATCATAAAGGTGACAAAATATCAAAACATATTTTTTTTATGTATTGTATTCTATAATTATCTTTTTAATGTTTTATTATTAAGAGCTTCATTTTTTATGTAGTGTACCTGGACTTACCACAATATTGTAATTGTATGTGTTAGCCTACAATAGGTTGTTTGAACCTGAAGCCACGATACAGGTTAATTTAATGATATAAGATTCCTTACCATTATCTATTGCCCAGACTCTGAAATTGTGAGTAGGACTGTCTTCCCGGTCAAATGGGTTAACTTGAGTTACAATTCCTGTGTCTGAATTAATGGTCAACCATTTCCCTACATTGGTAGCTGGGTCGATTTCATAACTAATTGAAAATACATAATTTCAAGTTAAAATATCTGAGCATTGGTATATTGTTTTTTTTTTTATTTAATGTTTTTACATTAATACAGTATTATGTATACTTGTATACAGTACATGTTGAGATACAATAATTGTAAATTAGAATCAAATAAAATGTATTCTGACGAATCTATAAATCATGTACAAGATGTCAAAAAAAATATCTTATTCGCTGACTTTTTTTCCCCAAATATTTTACAGACCATTAAAAAATACCCAGTGCTTTAGAATAAGATATTAAAAAGATCACCGATAATATCGAACGGCATGCTTGCCTATGGTTCTGGTGGTAGAAAAAGTCTTCTCAGGTAAGGACTATAAACCATAAGCCCAGTGTATACAATGCCTTACATGTGCACTATAAAGATCCCAGTACGTCCTTCGAGACGAGTAGGGGGCTACCCTGGTGTACTGGAACAGACAGCCCCTGTGGTGGATGAAGAGAGTTGCTGGTACAGGGTTACTGGGTAACACAGACATGAAGGGACCCTTAGGGGCGAAGAATGTCATTGATCGAGTTCCTAGTCCACATATCAAGTGCCCTGAGAATCTTATATTGGATGGATATGGTGCTATATAAAACTACACTCTATTTAGAACTATCACACTTCTTCCCTCTCATTCCTACCTTATAATATTTCCTTCTACATCTGAAGCTGACACTTCGATGAATGGATTTGATATACTATTCTCCACAACACTTTTGACATACGTTTCTTCTCTAAACACTGGTGCTTCATTTACATTCAGTACGTTGATTGTAGCAGTGGCAGTGTCAGTGAAATCCTGATCACTTGCTTCAATAACCAGATCGTACTTAACTGTTGTCTCAAAATCCAGTTCCTAAACAGACAGGAAGATCATTTTTAGTCACAGACTAAAGTGTTGATTAAATTTTTGAGGGTTTTAGCCAATTTCTTATTTCCGTGTTATTGTGATAAGCTATTTCTGTAATGTATTGTAGATATTTTAACTTATTATGTGTTTACTTATTCACTTACAATTCTAAACTTGATTAAACAATCTACTTTTAGTCTGAAAAGTGTATGCCATTTTAGTATTTGAAATTAAAAAATAATTATACAGAGTAATTACCACATATTAACCTTACTTTCATTAAGTAGATCACAGCATTTTGCCTATTTACTGGGTTCCGAGTAATTCCAAACTCTGACCCTTCATTCCCAGACAAAAATGTAAATTCTAATTCTGCATTAACTCCGATATCTTCATCAGTCGCAAAAATATCCACAACTGTATCACCAACAGGAAGCGACTCTAGAACTGATTGACTGTAAGGATCTAAGTAAAATTCCGGACCATTGTCATTCACATCTAAGACGATAATTGTTGCGGTAGCAGTAGCTGAAAATAAAATACAAAAACTAATGAATAGATCATCATAAAATCTTGTGAAGTGGTACATTTTGAGAAAATAACTTGTGCAGATTTCCAAAATGTTTGTACTGGTAAACTCATCATATTGATTTAATGAAGAGGTTATTATAATTTATGGTGAAAATAGGTCATAGATACAGGAATTCGAATATTTGAAAATCTTCTTTCTTAAATTAAACTTACCCCTTAATTATTAAGATATATGAAATTTTATTTGTCATATAAAACAAAGACATTTTTGGATGTACAGCTTTTCAAATTTAAAAACGTAAAACATTAAAAAAAAAACCAAAATTTTAAATTGCAAAGGACATATAGTGAACCATAAACCACAAGACCAAGTAAATAAAGTGATAACATTAAAACATTAACATTAAAACTTGTAAAAACAATTGTAATCAAAAGTTAAGCATTTAAAATTTGGTATAATAAATGCGGTTAAATTTGTGAAAAGGTAAAGAAGTTATTTTCTAATAAATTTATACTGTAAATGCTTGAATAAGCATTGTGGCACTTATAAAATTTGTTGAGCCTTCAGTGCAGCGTTTATTCGAGAGCGGTATTCAAGTGTGCCACTTATAAAAATGTATTGGTGTGGTGCTTTCCATGTTCGTTCCCATGTTACCTATTTCACATAATATATTACTGTAGTTCAGTAGGCATTGTAAATAAATGTTTATAAAGAAATGCTTGTGTCTTCATAAATTTATTTTAACACTGTATACATTGTATTTAAAACCTTGTTTCTCCAAGTGTTTCATTACACACAGAGTAATATATGCTCTCGATTAAGCGCCAAGGTGCTCATTCGAGAACAGCGCTTATTCAAGCATTTACCGTAGTTATCCATGTGAACAGAGTTTGGCACAAATGAGTTTCTGTAACGATATGTGCATGCGGTGGGCAGAATCTAATTCCAAATCTAAGCTGCAACAACTGTGTAGGGGATGTGTAGGATTATTCATAATTTTAAGTATTTTAAGAGTAACATCTTTTTCATAAATTCCAGACAATGTTGTGATTTTATTATATGTTGAACAACTTTCCTTGACCTATCAATCTTTTTCTTTTCATTTGTTAGATTTGAAAAAAAATACATATTGAAGCATTTAACACAATCATTGCTTGATTACTAACACTATATTACTACTATTTTTATTACTATTATTATTCTTATCATTATTATTATTATTATTCCAAAAAAATAATACCTGACTGGGAGATAGATTGATCCTCGGCTTTTACCAGCACATAGTATTTGTCAATTGCCTCACGATTCAGTTCAATTTTCGTAAAGATTTTACCATCATCCAGCCCTATTCTGAACGTAGAAATCCCATCAGTTCCATCGCTAGGCAAATCAGACACTGGTTCAAGGCTATATTTATTGTTTGACTGAGGTGGCGAGTCTGCATCTGTAGCACTCACTGTCATCACATATGCGCCAATAACTACAAGAAAAATGCATATTGTGTATTTATTATAAATAAAACATATTATGTAATTATTTTATTTGAAATTGTTATTGTAAAAGTTCTCTTATCAATTTCAGATACAAAATTTACATAATGGGTTGTATTGGATTTTCTTGGTGTGAAACACAAGAACAACATATAAAAGTCTAAAGACTGATATTGAATTGGCTGCAAATTGGGCATTAGATACATAGGAGACAATCTCCTCTACTGCACTTTCCCAAAGAGAATAGAATTTCATTGCTAAAGCAACAGATGAAATGGAACATTCATTGTACATATAACAAATGCTGCATTCAATTGCACACATGACTAATGACTTAAACACCTCATTTCAATGTGCATTAACAAGGATAGCAGGGATGGAATTGAACTGAGAAATATGGGTCTAAAACGATCTCCATGGTTCAATGCATACACAAGTTAAGGTACAGTGTATGCTTCTCTCTTAAAATCATGTCTATATTTAGTATCACCACCAGGAGATATATGTTTTCAGTCGTGTAGATGTGTGTGTGTGTGTGTGTTAACATTTTCATGTTTAGTGTAGTTTTCTTGTGTTTGATTTATCTAAAAAACGGCTGCACATACTGTATATAAATGAAAACAACAGGGAGTATTAGATATGTCCCAATAAAGAAATGATTAAATTTTGGTGATGGTCCAGACTAGGGTGTGGATGTGAGGAACAATTAAAGGGATTTAAGAGGAAACACTCTACACCAGATATTTCAAAAATTTCTGAATTAAAGTTTTTTTTTTCTTTCTGTGACAAGTCACCTTTATTCCAACATTCAAATCAACAGTTACAACATTAAAAAGAAATATGATACACAACTATCATTACATTTAACTGGATAGTACAGTACCAGTTTGTCTTTTTTTCTCATTTGCTCAGTATTAAAGTTTCGTGAAAGTTTAACCAAGCTACAAGGAAGAAATTTTGAAGTGTTGGTGATGATCCGAAATCGGGTGTGCATGTGAGGGCCATTAGGTCCCAGACTTAAATATCTTTAGAATGGATCAATGGTAATGACGTTTTCCAGAATAGTTAGTCATGTTTTAATGAAGAAATGTTTATATTTTGGTCACGATCAGAGGTAGGGTGCAGATATAAGGACCATTTAAAGATTTGGTCTACCATGTACCGTAGGCAGATAACAAGCTGTGTGATACATATTCAAATTAGTGCAAGTACAGTTAATGTGTACAGCGTTTTATATGTACTAACTTCAGTTTTTGAGAACTGATGGGGAATATTTTTAATGCATCTTTATATTTAAACATATATATGTACGTTTGTTTGTATATGTATGTGTGTGTGTATATATATATGTATATATAGAACTGGAGGTCGCTGGAACAGAATGTTGCTACTCGGAGTTTCACGCTATTGCGATCGTCAGGCAACTGACGATATGTATATATATATATATGTGTGTATAT
>NW_022749981.1:0-368 GCF_011630105.1 Anneissia japonica
TCTTCCACGAACGGCGGTATCTCGAACCTTGTAGGTTCTTCTTTTATTTTGGCAACCTTTTCCTGGCAAGGTTCTCGTCGGTCGTTGTTTCCAGCATGTCTTTCTTTGCTTTAATAATCTCTTTTTTAGATCGCTTCTTTCGATTTCCCGAATTGTTTCGTGGCTTTCTGTTTTGGCCTCTACTCTGAAGTGTTGCTTCGAAGAATCCGTAGGTCTCTCCACCCTGTACAGTCTCGTTGTACTCCATCGTTCTAAGACGGCTATTATTCTTTACTTCATCTTTTATTTAAAAATAAAATATGCTATGCACATTTCTTTTTACATTGTGTTGGTACCGAGAACTTCGGGATTCCCATTACACGGACCGT
>NW_022749981.1:431-2527 GCF_011630105.1 Anneissia japonica
GATCGAGCTTGCTTGCAGTTTCAACTTCAATCTTCGGCACAGTTTGCCACACTTTGCATCGGTGCCAGTCTTTTTCTTTACGAGTGTTGAACTGTGTTCAAGAGAAGAACTCAACTAGATTAATTTTCTCATTCGTCATCACGGCCATCGTAAGTTGGCTCGTTTGCAGCATTCTCTTCTTTTTCTTAACATTTAGGAAATCCTCATTGCCCCACTTTAGTTTGTCGGCATTGTCCCGAATGAAAGAAAATCATCCCCTCGCTGCCACGACTTTTCGAATTCTGCTTATAGCATCTCATAATCGAAAGCGTGCGACGTACGGTTCCTCTTCTTCATCTTGCATTTAAAAAAAAATGCTGTCTTTATGAATTCTTATTCTTGCTTGTTATCATTGCCGAACATTCGGCGATTTTGCATAGACTAACGAGAGAACGTTAGTTTCATTTCTTCATCCTGCATTCTTTCTAGCACACGCACTCGTTCCTTTAAACGATTACGTGAAACAAAAACACTAATAATTTGTTTGTTTTTGAACATCTTTTTATTTGGAAAATTTATCTCAGCCGAAAGAATATTTCTGCATTTAATTCCAAGTACTCCTCCCTTCTTTTCCAACCACGATAGACTTTTCGGCGCCACGAACTCGGCCGTTTGCAATCTCTTAAAATTAAAAATGATATATATTTACATCTAAATAATATCTTTAAAGTTAATTAATAATAAGTTACTTGGTTTATTTGTAGTAATAGGCTAATCACAAATATATATTATTACATAGGAAACTATTAGGCATTGAGACATAATATCATCGTGTATTTTTATAATTAAGTTAACAATCATTTACAAAAAATCATGATGGAAATATGTATTAAAACATTTAAAAAAAAAACAGAAACATGGTGTCCTATTACATTTTTTGCTCGTAATTGTAACAAATGACGTAGTGATGAAGATGATGGACTGATGATGATGGTGATGATGTTGAATGCAGATCTTAAATTCAGCAGCGATAAGTTAAGATGCTGCGTGGATGAACGTGTCAGCTCATCGAGATTCAAGACACTATCACATAAAGAAGATAGATTTTATTAGTCTCCCAAACATGTATTCTAACCATCAATCAATCAAAGACGCACTCAAAATTTACAACAACTGTTCCGTTTTAACGTTATATCGGTCCGTGAAACAACACGGTACGTCATCGTTGTCCCCCGTCTCAAATGAGCGAACTTAATCATCTTCATTGTCACCTTCATCACCACCTTCATTATCATCATCATCATCATTATACTCCGACTTTAAATATTGAAGGCTGACACATAATTATCGTTATTTTCTATTATTTATTAAAAACTTTCATTCGTCATATTTATATCAATTCGAATAACGGTTTATCTTGTAAGAGATTTTGCTCCAAAACTCTCAATGTTTGGAAACTTGAGTGCAGCAACGTCGTGCTCAGAAGTTCAACGATGAACCAGTAGTACACGTGTTTCCTATCCCGTTCTTACAATAAGTTTTCCGACGGTATTCGTACGTACTTGGGCAAACTGTGTGGAAGAAGAAGAATAAAATATATTTTATTAATATTATTTAAGTAAAAAGTCTTGTAACGAAAATCGATATAAATTCCTTTGTGGTATCGTACTTACATTTTAAGATCTAAACCCTTTTCATCGCAATCATCTTCGTGACGATCCAAGTACTTCGGTTGCATTTCCGTTTTGCAAAATCGGCATCTGACTAAGGCAGAACCGTTGTAGTTTCTTCTGCATTTAATCAAATGTTGAATATACTTCGTCCTTTTTACTGTGTGGCTAACGTCGTAAGGACAAGACAAGTGAGTAGGATCCATCGTTGCTTCGTTGCTGTTGCCTCTTGTCTTGTCTTGATCGACTGACAGTTTTGCTGCTGCCTCAGAGCGATTGATCGGTTTAAGGTACACTTCCCGACGATCTCTTTTATATGCTTCGATCGAGAGACCATAACGTCATCGGTCATAAAATCTCAGAAATCCTTAACGTCATCTAATTTAAATATTCACGTGTGCGATCTGGACCCTCATGACGTCATGACTCCTTGGCCTACCACCTTCG
>NW_022749981.1:3556-5759 GCF_011630105.1 Anneissia japonica
GTCGAAATCCATCCGCAGCAACAGCAGGAGCAGCAGCTGGAGGAGGAGGTGGTACGACCGTCACGGACACCCAAGTTAAACGTGTCCGTAAACATGTGCAAAGACAACGTACTCTACGACAGACGATGGAAGAGATGGAGTAAGCGAAAGGTCGAATGTATGGCCGCTAGTTTTAAAGAACTGAAATCGCTGTCTCTTATACACATCTAGATGTGTATAAGAGACAGGCGTGGATGAACGTGTCAACTCATCGAGATTCAACACACATCAACTAGGCAAAACACTATATTTTTTTTATTCTCTCAAAACATCTATTCTGACCATCAATCAAAGACGCACTTAAAATTTACAACAACTGTTCCGTTTTAACGGTCGGTTGACATAATCGTCGTCATATCGTCGTTGTCCTTCGTCACAAATGAGCGAACTTAATCATCTTCATCAGCACCTTTCATCACCACCTTCATCGTTATTATCATCATTATACTCAGACTTTAAAATATAGAAGTCCGACACATACTTATAGTTATTTTCTATCATTTATTAAAAACTTTCAATTGTAATATTAATATCAATTTCGGATAACGGATTATTTCTTAAGCTTTTCTTTGCTCCAAAACTGTGGTGCTCAGAAGTTCTACGATGAACCGGTAGACGTGTTTCTTCTGCGGTTCTTACAGTACGTTTTCGGACGGAATTCGTACGTACTTGGGCAGGCTGCGTGGAAGAAGAAGAATAAAAAGGAAATATTATTTGAGTAAAAATTCACGTTACGAACATCGTTATTAATTCATTTAAATTATCGTACTTACATTTTAAGATCTGAACCCTTTTCATCGCAATCATCTTCGTGACAATCCAAGTACTTCGGTTGCATTTCCGTTTTGCAAAATCGGCATCTTCTTAAGGCAGGACCGTTGTAGTTTCTTCGGCATTTAATCAGATGTTGAATGTACTTCGTCCTTTTTACCGTGTGGCTAACGTCGTAAGGACAAGTAAAGTGAGTAGGATCCATCGTTGCTTCGTTGACGGTGGCTCCTGTATCGTCTTGATCTACTGCCTGTTTCTGTTGCCTCTGAGCGATTAACTTTTGACGTTGCTTCGGATAGATTCAGACGTTCGTACTGTTTTAGGTACACGTCGAGACGATCTCTTTTATATGCTTCGATCGAGAGACCATGACGTCATCATACCATTTCTGAAACCCTTGACGTCATCGTTACAGATCGGAGGCAAACGTAGGAACGCATGACGTAATGGGTCTGTTGACTGCCTAGGCCAACGACGTCATCGGTCTGAGAAACGATGATCAGTTATGTACCTTGACATCATGGGGTGCACCCGACGCTGTATAAAATAGTCTTCCAAACACAAAACTCTCCACTTTGCGACGAAGTTAAATCAAGTATTTCGATAAAGATGGAGAAATTCGAACCTAAGAAACTGTTGGAGATAAGAACAGGCATGTCAGGTTTGCTGAAGACGTGCGGAGGTGGAGAGGCACCCCTTGCAGAGTGTGACGTTCATCGCAAACATCGATTCCAGAGACGTTCCGACGATCATGTTCTTCGACGGGCCGGATGGTCCTTTCGCCAAATGGTGCACGCCGTTCGTGGCCGACCAGTTTCTTGAAACCTGCCGTTGCAGCGGACGTCAAGGAGTCACCTACACGGACGTTGTAATGAAGGCCGAGAACGACAAGTTGATGATGCCGATGGCTTTCCTGTGCGTCCATCCCGAGGAAGGTCCGATTCAGCTGGTGGACGAAATGGGAATGGTATTCTCCGCCACTGCGATGCCGTTCGTCCTGATTAACAGCGACAGACTTCCGAGCGAAAGAAGGAAAAGAAAGATGGTTTGCGGAGACTCCACGCTGTCCATGTTCGATCGCCCGAAACTCGCCGACATCTTAGGCGTTGATGCTCTGTCTCCTGGAAAAAATCCCACCGTAAATAACGTTCACTCGAAAAGAACGACGAACAGTTTAGTTGGACAATTCCTAAACAAAATTCTCCGACAACTACAGGCGTCGACGAACGTGCAGTCACCCGTCGAAACTCATTCGCGGGAACAACCGACGACGATGACTCCGGCGGTCCATTCTGCAAACGTGGGAGACTTCGAAATGAAAAGTTTGTCGGTGTTACCGCCTTTACCGACACCCGTCGAAATCCATCCGCAGCAACAGCAGGAGCAGCAGCTG
>NW_022749982.1:0-544 GCF_011630105.1 Anneissia japonica
TGGCAATGGGTGTAATATTTGAATTATTGTTTGAACTTCGATTGTGTGAGCTCTTCTAGCACCAACACTCTCTAAACTTGCTCTGACAAAAAAATATTTAAGTCTAGCGCCCTCATTAGTGTAAAATCTGCCTATTTTAAGAACCTTATTAAGATACTTGATATTGCTTATTAGCGACACTACTTATAGTCTAAATATTGTTGTTTAAAACTATTATGTTAGATTTGATTATTCAGTACTATTCTTTTGTATAACTTAAATGCTCCGCCTTAAATTTATTAATTTGCGCTTAATAATAAAATTCATTGCACTTGTTCACTCCTACTAGAAATTGCTTGTAAGCAATTGTTACACTGAAGATGGCAGTTATACTAAAGAAACATGTTGTATCCAGTTTAGCCTACATGGTTGAAATCGGTTGTGATTATTAAGACGTTTTTGTTGTTGTAATCATTCAAAACTTTTGTCTAAAGAACCTCTAGTCTCATTATTGACTTTTTTTGTTTAAAAATAACAACAATGACGACGACGATGATAATAAATG
>NW_022749983.1:0-510 GCF_011630105.1 Anneissia japonica
GAACGCAAATTATTTTTAATTAGTCTCATTGAATTATTATTATTATTATTATTATTATTATTATTATTATTATTATTATTATTATTAATATTGTTATTGTTATTGTTGTTATGAAAAGTTAACACAAACAATATGGTGGCTAAACGAATATTAAATGTAAATATTTATTTTATATGGTTGTTCCCCGACAAAACTTATCGTCTTCCCCGACGGGGGGGGGGGCTATTCTTCCCCGACGGGGGGCTATAGCCCCCCAGCCCCTCTGGCGCCACCACTGGTCCTACGCCAAAATCGGGATAATGTATGTAAGAAAAAAGTGTAGGCCTATTTTCCAAAATGCGCATTTGTTTTTGGGAGTTTTTCCCTCATTTTAATTTGTATTTTCATTACTCGTGTTGTATATTTTTGACAGGCCAACTTAGCTCTTATTCTGAAAGTGGCTAAAACAATTTACGTGCGTTCCAAAGGACATAATACAGCTCAACAAAAGAGGGAGATTGCGATTACTGG
>NW_022749984.1:0-821 GCF_011630105.1 Anneissia japonica
TACACATATATATATATGTGTGCGTGTGTATATGTATGGATGAAGGAATGAATGAATAAATTAAGGATGGATGGATGAATGAATGAATGTAAGAATGGATGGACAAATGAATAGATAAATGAATGAATATATGAATGGAAAAATTAATTGATGAACAAATGAAGGAATGGATAAATGGATGAATGAATGAATGAATTGAATAAATTAATGAATGAATGGATAAATGAATAAATGGATGCACAGATTATATAGGGCTGCTTTGAGTTCTTTTGATTCACGTTGTTATGTATTCACTTAAGTTTTGATGAAGTCGGTTACTTTCTATCTTGTTCCTGTTCCCTATAATCATGGTAATTCATCTCAATGCCGACTAATTGCCAAGTGGTTGTTCTTCAATGGTTAAATCTCCGTGTCATGTAATTTACATCCATACTACTGAACTTGAAATACACCGACCAATGTCGTTAAAAGAGCGCAGAAAATACTCAATGTAATGCGTCTCAAAATGGAAGCAATGTACCCGTCTCCATTGATAATTCTGGGCGCGACATCTTGGACACTCTACAATTAATTTATTAGTACAGCATCAAGATATTTATTTGTATTTAATCTGTGACAGTTAGTTCTAAGCAGTAAAAGTCGGTTATTTAATGGTAATATTTTAGTTTCGCTTTGAGTTTAGTAGATAGTACAAACTTATAACGCATCTTCTTTGTAATAGAGGGTTATTATTTTGGTTGTATAAGGCAAGTAACTACATTCAGGTATATTGTGTTGCCACCAGACAAGAAAAATAAGAAATAGCTGCAGCATTGTTAAAA
>NW_022749985.1:0-671 GCF_011630105.1 Anneissia japonica
AGAACACATAGTTCTAATTAGGCCTAAGTTGTCCTGGATATTACGTAGATTGCTGATAAAAGATCATGAGAAATTTGTTGGCGTTTCATTTTGGCTATAATGGTAAATGTGATGAATTTTACTATATAAAAGTGTCATTTCCGGCCATCTCGAGAGGTACTATTTTCTCAAATTTTCTAACCTCAGCCCCAGCCATGATGGGCTGAGGTGGTTGTGAAATCACGTTTTTGAAGTAGGCCTATGTAAAGTATATACTCAAAGACAATGTTTTTAAGCTTTGTTTTCTATGGTATACACACACACATTAATAAGATCTTTATGGTTATCAAAAATCCCTGATAAAAGATCATGAGAATTTTTTTTTGGCACTTCATTTTGACTAATGGTGATGTGATGATGATGAATTTTACTAAAAGTGTCATTTCTGGCCATCTAGAGGTACTATTTTCTCACCTCAGCTCCAACCATTGTGGGGCTGAGGTGGGTGTCGACTCACAAAATGCCCTTCCCCTCTACCTTTCAAAACAGATCTGTTCCCTTCCCTGGGTATGACAATAAACTCCATCGAGTCGGCTCCTGATGTATGTCAGTGACTGCTGTTTGTTTTTAGGATATGATCTGGTTTTTCATGACCATTTTTTGTGATTATGATTATTCTGGATAAAGAATGT
>NW_022749986.1:0-517 GCF_011630105.1 Anneissia japonica
CTCATTTAAACTTATCACAGAACAAAAATTTCAAAATACATCAACTTCTTCATGTGATGGAATTTTGTGCTATTATATAATCGTTTGTTTTATTTACATGATAATTCACTTTAAACATATTTATATTATATTTTACAGTATTTTTAAGCCTTGAAACTTGTTTAACAACATTTAAATCTATCCTAAAAAACTTTGTTTCCTGACTTTATCTGAACTGGATCAAAAGGTACTAAGGAGAAGTTTCAAAAGCTCAAGATTGTCAAAATCGGTAAGTTAATAGATTCTAAAGACCAAATGTTCGGGCGAGACTTTTTTATACCTTGTTTATCGAACCCGCCTACTGCAAATATTGGTATTTTTAAAATAAAAATAAAATGTTATTTTTGAGCAATTAGCGCACCCACCACCACAAAAAAAAAGAAGGAAATTGCAGTAAAAAAATTAGTTTTTTAAAAATTTTAATTATGCCCTCCACTGCCTTGAAATCTCCAAAGATATAAGATATACATACTGTATT
>NW_022749987.1:0-631 GCF_011630105.1 Anneissia japonica
TTTTCTCCAAAAACAATTATTAAATTAAATTATTAAATTAATTATTAAAACATTGTAGATTAGCTCTTTTCTATTGATTATAAGTTGCTATATATTTAATACATCATTTGATCTTGAAAATCACACCATGAAGGAGTTGAAACATCAATCTTTTTTTAAAGCGTTATTTTTATATTAAATATTTATGCAAAACGTACTCTTATTACTAAAACAATTAAAAACATTTTTTTTAAAAATATATAGTTAGTAGATATTTGTATTATCTCAATCATGTTTTGCTTTGAATATCAATGCACCAGCAAACAACCCAAGGGTGAAATAAAAAATAATTTTAATTTTACATCACTTTTCCAGCCTAGATAGGGTGATAAACTAATAATTTTTTATAGGGCCTAATAATATATAATTTAGGTTTGGAAATACATGTTTTTTTCAATATACTTTAAATTGACTTGCATGGTTCGGAGAAATCAAGTGATTTTACATGCAATTTTAAGTAAGGCGAGACTATTTCATACCTTGTTTAGCGAACCTGCCGCTCACCAATAGTGATGATTTTTAATTTTAAAAAAAATTATTTTTGGCCAAGTAACAGTGCAAAGAAAACTTAACAATGTGGCGTTGTTATTAT
>NW_022749988.1:0-990 GCF_011630105.1 Anneissia japonica
AATGGTGAACGCTTAATAATGGTGAACAGACAATCACCATTATTAGGAATTCCGTAGTTTTCACCCATTCAGCCTAAAGCGGTCTATAGTATTTAGCCCATGCCTCCACATTAAAAATATTTTTTCTAACCATTTAGGTTTTCATAAGCAAGTTTCTATGATATCTCATTTTTTAAATTACAATTATACTATATATATCATTTTGATATATAATTACATATTCTAAGTGGAATCTAGACTTAGGCCTATGTATATATCATGGCTGTATTTAACATTTTTCAATCTTTGTCAATCTAAAGTCGAATGTATGTCATGGTCACCGACCATTATATGTTCAATTGGATAGGATTATCTTCATAAGACTTCTACGAATGGAATTGTTTGAAGCAAGAAACCAAGTTGTCTTTATCCAGTACCGCTCGTTTATTTTATTTGTATGAGAAACTATTAACATAACTTTTAACACTATATATTTCCATTATATTGTCATAAAGAATATCTGCCATGGTTTTTGGAAAGAATTTGCATTCTTCTACGATGCCAACGACCTTTTGACCGTTGAGGAGAGCTGTCTCCACCATCGAAAAGAAAAAGCACAATTCGTTGTGGAGAACTCAAAATTATATGTATTGATTTACATATTAGTAGACTCTGTAATCGATTAAATAAGCCTTTGTAATCCCTAAATTGTCAACATTTTCGGGGGCTTCGCCCCCTGAACCACTTTCTGAAGCTTTTAAACGAAGCTCGACCGCGCTCACTTTGCTTTTGTCGGGGAAATCTGACCAATCGTCAGGGGAGTAGGTTCCCCCGTCTGGGGCATCGGTCCCCCGTCGGCCAAATCCTGGCACAACCTCTGATCTATACTACCTAAGCCCCACCATGGTTCGGGCTGAGATAAGAAAATGTGTGATTATGGCACCTTTGGATGGCTGGAAATTGCACTTCAAGACATAAAATTTGAATAAAATTTTCTTTATATATATCTCC
>NW_022749989.1:0-1006 GCF_011630105.1 Anneissia japonica
AATAGTTTATATTTGCTTAATAATAATATTATTAATTTTTTTCTATTTTTGAAGGGACTTGAGTAGTAACCAAATAACTGAACTAAAGCAAGGTGTATTCAATGGTTTGACTAGTCTTCTAGGATTGTAAGTGACAATTTACAAGTTATGAATAATTCTATTATCATATCAATTATTTTTAATTAATGCATGATTGTTTATGATTGTGATAAATTGTAATAATATTATTTCCTCGAACTTTAAATCATACAAAAAGGGGTGATGTTTTTAAAACGAAATCACAATTCAAATGCAAAAAGAAAAATAATATATATATGAGAATCTACAATTTTTTAATAATTGTTTGTATACAGCATCTAATACTCTAATAATTTGGTAATTATTAACATAATATATCCTGTAGCATGCATGACATAGCCTACCGTTTCATTAAAAATCATGGTGTTTTTTTTATTAAATCAATTCAACAATAAAAATAATGATATCGGTAAAAGGTGTTTGAAATAACGATAGCAATAATGATGACACTAATATTGGACATAACACTATTATTATTATTTATTTTTATTTTTTTATATATAAAACTCAAGGTACATTGACTGTTATTACATGAACACCTGAGAATTGAGAAAATTCACATAAGAACAGGACTAGTCATTTAGCATTTTTCTTTTGTGATTGTTATCCCCTATTCAAAATGCCACCCACCTTATTTTTCAATGGCCAATATTCTCCACAACCAAGGGCATACACTTTTTGAAACAGTGGCTTAATATAGTTTTTGATGTAGGGCTAAATAAACAGAAAACACATGGATGGAAAGTAAGGTCTTGTAGTCGTTCCTCCACGCATGGGGGAAAAAACCCCCTGTTAATGCCTACTCTGTTTGATTTTATTACATTTAAGAGGCATGTGCACAAGTCGTTTGCAGTAATTAGTTTATTCCCTGTTTCATGTATTCAGGGGCGCAGGGAGGTTCCCATCGGGCAGTGGGGTGCAAAATTTG
>NW_022749990.1:0-1698 GCF_011630105.1 Anneissia japonica
TGACAGTAAAATGCCCACCTTACAATCTTAAAGTTTTAGGTTAAATCATTTAGACACTTCATAATATCTATCACAACTAAAAGAAAAACTGTAATTATTGTGATTGTAAATCAAACAAATAAATTAAATTTAAAAAAACAACCATAATCAAATCCTAAAGTTTTGGGTGAAATCTTTTGATATTTCATGGCTTTTATCACAACCAAAGAAAATTCTAATTAAGGCTCATACAGAATATTGCTTAACATCAAATTCCAAATGTAAAGCAATTTCACATGGTATTGTAAGGCAAACAAAAAAATAAAAATTAAATCAATAAACCTAATCATAATTAAATGGATTACATACATTTCATTGCATTTATTTATCAAATGAAATAGAATAAAATACATTTACAAAGGAAGGCAAAATTTAAATAAAATAGAACAAAGATTATGAATTAAGATAAAAAAAAATAACCATAAAAACGTAGAAGGATTGAAATGATACAGAAATGCCAGTTCATCAGATTTGGTTGAGTACACCATCAATTTATTTAATTAATGGAATAGTATTAGTTATACAAAATATAATTACATCTACATAAATAATTAAAATAACCAAACAAATAAAATAAATAGGACCATATTTTGAGAAATATTGTATAGGACCCATATATTTTTTACAGGGAAACTTTGATTGGTTGATTGTGACAATTGTACATGATGTGAACACTGTTTGCAAGTACACATTTAGGAGAGAGAGAAAACAAGAGAAAAAAATGCATACAGGTATAAAAGTAGTTATAGTTATTTCATGTAATAGCATCCTAACCCAGGCTGTGTTCTTACAAACATTTTTATCTGTAGTAGTATTAACAAAAAGTCAACTACCAGCAGATATTCCATTTTAAGAATAATATGGTGATATTCTTTATTCTTTTATTCTTTATTCTTTCTCACTCACCATGGGCGGCAGAAGTGGCTGGCAGGTCAGGCGGCCGTCTAACCAATATTTTGCTGCGTTAAAATACTTTTTATAATAAAAAAAAAAATTGTTAATAAATTTCTCATACATTTTGCTTCAGGGATAAATAATAATAAAATTTTAAAAGTGTCATTTCCAGTCATCTAGAGGTGCAGAAATTTTAATTTGTTCTTACCTCAGCCCCAACCATCGTGAGGCTAAAGAACTAGGGCCCTCTATCCCTGAAAGTCCTTCCCTGTCCTCCATCTATTTAGAATTCTTGGATCCGCCACTGGGTGATACAAAGTTCAGCTATCTGGTAAATAGTGTGTACATAAAGTCTGTCTGTACAGTAAGTCTGAAATCCTTGGTTCGACAATAATATTTTGATTTCTAAAAATCTTATTGCTTGATATGTTCAAACACATTGGCAAGTTCAAGAGGAGGAGGAGGCTGAGTCGCGCCACCACCCCCCCAACCCTTAAAAAACTATGCCAATTAATAATCAAGTTTAGGTCTGAGAGTGCCACTTTCGGCCATCTAGACGTGCCATGTCATAAATTTTCTAACCTCCAACCTCCAGCCTCTCCATGTTAAATTAGGTCCCTAACCCCCTGTGCCCACCATTTCGAATTCTTGGATCTGACAGAAACATTTTACATTGTTAAATTATGAAACTTTGAAAATTGTTTTTGAAGTTTGAGAGTGCTATTTCTAGAAGTGCTAAATCCTAAAAATCTTAAATTCAGCCCC
>NW_022749991.1:0-519 GCF_011630105.1 Anneissia japonica
TTATTATATATATATATATATATTATTTAAATATTTTGTTTTCCTAAGTTTCTTCGAATGTTCCTTTTAAATCTGCTTAAAAAGAACGAAAAGTTTTTGCTCTTTTTTTTTTCCAATTTTCGTGACAAATTTTTAATTAATAAATAAATAAAATTTTTGGTGAATAGTTTACCTTTAAGAATTTCTGCAAGGTACTGTGCCATTTTCTTTTGTTGATCAACACTGCAGTGATTCTCAATCGACAAAACAACAGGGTATGGATTATTCAGAAATGCGTATTTATTGATTGTTTCAATTACCTCTCGAAACAAAATCTTCGTTGTTAATGTGTAACCATGGTAAATAACCGGTTCTCCATCTTTGCCATCCCAGCAGTCAACTTAAAAAATTAGAATAAGGAACAAAAACAAAATACATTATTTTTATGTTTATGTATAAACTTTTCTTGCAAATGCCCAGCCAGTTCTTTGTACCAACTGACTGAAACACAAATTGATGTTGTCTATGAAAGAATTTTTT
>NW_022749992.1:0-774 GCF_011630105.1 Anneissia japonica
TTTGTTTTGCGAATTTCTGGAATTTTGGTGTTCTGTTTTTAAATTTTTAAGCAAGTATTGTAGTACACTTATATATATACTTTTATTGGCTGTCTGCAATTTTTAGTTTATATTTTTATCTGAATAAATAATAAAGACCTTGAATACAAAATTAGAAGTCGGGAAAGCTCATTTCTCGCCGTCTAGGAATCAACATTGGTTCATCATGCAAAACATGCTCCTTGCTGGATTCTACACAATCATTCAAGAGCAACCAAACAAACCACATATTTCGGATAAGGCAATCAATTAATTGCCTCACCAAAAATGTCATTTATCTCATATATTGTAATATTTGTGGTAAACAATATGTCGGAGAAACAAAAAACACTCTCCGTATGAGAATGACACAACATAGATAAGCTATCAGAACAGCTAAGCTTGATCAACCAGTAGCCGAACATTTCAATTTAGCTGGTCATTCAATTTCAAATTTCAGAGTGATTGCAATTGACCATAATGCCAGTTGGAGCGACAAAAATCGCAAAGATAAAGAGAATCACTGGGAACTTTTACTCAAAACAACCACACCATTTGGACTCAATATTAGGAACGTTCTTCCAGTACACTAAATTAAACCAATGGCATTTCAATTTATTCTGGATAAATCATTTGGCTTATTTATTGAGGCTTGCCTCTAGAGTTTAGTTTTGGCCTTCCTGTTTACGCTGCTCACCCAGCCTATTGTTTCCAATCATGCTTGCATGAAATTCTCACTTTATACCATCTAGCTTT
>NW_022749993.1:0-621 GCF_011630105.1 Anneissia japonica
TCGCCGCACTCTCCCGCCGTCGGGTATCTCACGCACACCATCTGTTCGTCGAGTATGGTCTGCGAACCGGTGTTGAAGAACAAGCAGCTTGGAGATTGCGTGACCACCGAGATGAGCTTGCCGTTCGGCCAGTCGGCCATCTCCGTTCCGGCGACTCCCAGCACAGCGTAATCTTCCATGTTGCTCTCCTCAATCAGACGGACGGTCCCTCCGCGCGTCGTCCACGTCGTCGTGCGTCGGAGTGTTCATGCCGTTCGGTCCCGGCACGAAACCGACCCGCGCGGTCACGGAATTGTACCTTCCCAGCAGCACCTGTCCCTCCTTTACGTTGGGGTTGTCCGACGATGGGTAGAGCTTTCCGCGCACGTCGTTCGCTCCGCTGCCGAAGTTGGCGCTCAGATAACGAGGGTCGGCAGCGTACGCTCGAATCGATCCATCGATTATGGGTTGCCCGATGCTTGACATGACGGACGGTATTTTTTTTGTTGGAGGTCGAGCAGGAAAAAACATTAATAACATTTGTTTTTATTTTCTTCGTTTCAGATCCATTGCTTTCAACGTTCCCGGTGCGAAGTGTGCAAAGCAGATCGGAGGCGGCGGCAAGGGTGACGTTCGAAGAAA
>NW_022749994.1:0-1597 GCF_011630105.1 Anneissia japonica
CGAATGATTTTGACTTTCACTGCCAAAAACTCTACTTAATTGTAGTGTTTTTTAACAGCAGTGAATGAGAACTGCAGTAAACGCAAATGATATGACAAATTTGATATGATGCCTTATTTATCTTAATTATGGTTTATATAAATATGCTTTTCAGAAAAATTTGCTGAAGATTCAGGTTCAGATACAGATATTGAAGATGGACTACAGCAAACAAAACTAACAGGTACAGTATATGTGAAGGGGAGGGGGACATTTAGAAACCGTGACTTGCAACTATTGTTAACTGATGTTATATAATTTGGCCAAAACAAATTTAGTGTTGCCCAAAATAAAATTAAAAAAATGATATCACATTTATGTTATATTTTATCAGACAATTGTAATACTGTATGTGGTGAGAAAAGTTTCAGCGTATTTCTCTATCATAAAGCATTTCACATTACACTTTATACCATAACATACCGTAACTGTCTGAGTCTGATACATAAGCATTGCCTGTGTGCGATGATGGTCAAGTTGTGTTCCCTCCAACTATGCCCCTTTCTCACAAGTCAATAACATGTATACAACAAGTACAGCAAAAAACTTACATTCAAAATACTGGACTTATTCTAAACATGTCTAATATTGTTTTATTTATTATGCTTCTCACATATGCATAAATACAAAGGTGAAGGAGTCGAGCCAACTGGTAATGAACACCCACCTCTAAAATGGCCTTGCTCCTTACTATTAAAACACAAAAATAGAAATACAGATGTAAAAAATGACTCTACAAACACTAAAACAATAAGATTTGAAAAAAAAAAATGAAAAATATCAGGAAGTATGCTAAAGGATAACAACCACGACGACAAAAAGGAACTAGATTTGAACTCATCACTAAGGACGAGTTGGGTAATACGCTTGTCAGGCAAAAGAAATCTCTCGGCGCTTAAAGGTATGAATTATGGGAATAAAAAAATGGTGATGATGATGATCTCTGACAATAACAGGGGGTGATCCGCTGGTGAAGCGGATCACCAATAAAAAAGGCAATAAAAAGAATAAATATATAAGGTAGAATAAAAATAATAAAGTATGAAAATATAGCATAATTATGAAAAATTGCCACTGATAAACATAAATCAAATTCACCGTAAAAAAGTTATAATCTTTATTTACAATAAAAATTGACATGGAGGACCAGATTTAATTACCATAAAAATAAATAAAATAAGTAATAAAAAGGATAAAAATAATATATAAAAAAAAGTTGCGCTCTTAAATTTAATAAAAAGTAAAATCTTCAGTAAGTTATTCAGTCAAAACAAAGATTTATTTTATCTAATGTACAACTGACCAATGAAGTCATTTGGACTAGGTTGATGTGTATGGCTTCACCTTTTTTATGTGTTATTTCTATCTGTTGAATCTAGTGTTTGGTGATCCTTGTGTTATAGCCTGGTTGTATAACTGCTGAAATGAATTTTAGCGGGAAAAAAGTAAAGGAAAATTAATTTTCGGTTTTTCTGAATCAACATACCCTATATTGTCTCAGAAAAAAATCCCCATGCCTAGGGCTTGGGCAATTTTTTTTACAGCACTTTGAAATTTT
>NW_022749995.1:0-874 GCF_011630105.1 Anneissia japonica
CTTTATAACATTATACAAAAATTAGATTTTTCTTAAAAACTGAAATTTTGCCGGGAATGGGGTTTAATCTATGATGGAGACCGAATTACAAAAAAATTGATGATTGCTGAAGCTAGATTAATTATACCCATCTCAGTCCTGTTAAGGATGACTTCTTGAAGAGCTTTTCATATTATTACTATCCTCATATATTGTATAAGTAATTTTATACTTGCTTGACATCAAAATTTTCACAATACAGCACTTATATATAGAAGTTATATTTCTATATTACAAACTCTGTAGACACTGAAGTTGATGCTCCACTGATTCATCGACCTGAGGAAGATCCTTCATTTAGGTATTCTTAATTTCACCAGGTATCCTTAATTTATGATGGAGACTAAATTAATTTAACTGATGATTGCTGGAGCCAAATTAATGATACCCATCTCAGTCCTGTTAAGGAAGATTTCTTGAAGAGCTTTTCATATTACTATCTTCATATTGTATAAATAATTTAATTATACTTTTTTTTTTGGTAGGGGGGGGGGGGGGGGGGGGGATATGCACCTACTACATTAGGTACTGATTTTAAAACTATCATCTTGCAAAATATCTATACTTAAAAGAAGTAGTGAGGTGTAAACATTTTTTTCTTAAACAGAATCGACGCAATTATTCAAGCCAAGAAATTCAAAACCTTCATCTCCAGATCGTGTTGTAACAGACCTAGAATTCCAAGAGCTGGAGAAGTATCTAGGAAATAACTGGAAAGCATTTGGCCGTAAACTTGGATTTAGCAATGAAGACATTTATGTATTCGAAAGAAATAACCAATCCAATGTCACAGATGCAATGAATGATATGCTTCATGCTTGGAAAGCTAAATTGG
>NW_022749996.1:0-1041 GCF_011630105.1 Anneissia japonica
TTACACAACATTATTTGTTCAATTTTTCTTCTTTCTTTTGTCGTTTTGCTGTTTTATTATTATTAGTAGTAGTAGCAGTAGTAGTAGTAGTAGTAGTAGTAGTAGTAGTAGTAGTAGTAGTAGTAGTACCTTTGTTATAAATACGAATAAAATATTACTACTACTTTTTTTATAAGTACCGGTACGTATACAATTATTATAATTAATTTATTTTTATTATTACTTATAAATATTACACTCACTGTAATTAATTTTACTTTAGGCCTATTAATGAATTTTAAGCATTCTTTCGCTATCAATGTTACTGAGCGTCAAGCTAATTGGAGGCGCAGATTTAAAACCTTAATGGCTCTTTGTGTCCTTACACATCCTTGTTATTATTATTAATATTATTATTATTATTATTATTATTATTAATGTTATTGTTATTGTTGTTGTTGTTGTTATTATTATTAATATTATTATTACTACCACTACTACTACTACTACTGCTTCTGCTGCTGCTACTACTATTACTACTACTACTACTATTAATAATAATAAAATCTTCAACTATTGCTATTTATTGTAATTTTTATTACCAAATTGCTATTTTTACTTACATTATTAAATTACATTGTTCTTGTTATTTATTTAGTTTTTAGAAGAATTTCATAATGTATTTTTTGCGTTCTTATATTTATTATGTTTCAAGTTTTTGAATGAGAATATTTTTATTCGTAATTGTTGTTCTTTCTACTCGGTTTGAGAAGTAGGGAAGAATGGTGAATATTGAGAGGGGGTAGGAGACACACAATTGATATAATAATAACAAAACAAACATTTATATGGCGCTCTACAAAGACCACAGTGCCTAAAAATTCAAGTGAGCAATAAAGGACTAAAAACAGCGTAGAGAAAAACATTAGAAAAAAAAACACGTTTAATGACAAAAACGGATTTCACATCAAGTTTAACTTGTTTATGTCCCCCCCCCCACCTTTCGAAATGTATAGAGGCGTGTCCCCTGTTCCCCAACGATCGACATCATGGTGGGGGGGG
>NW_022749997.1:0-1448 GCF_011630105.1 Anneissia japonica
AATGCTTTCACTGTATAATAATATTATCAAAATATTTTACCATTATTGGTTTATAAATGTGCCTCTCACAATAGGATAGTTTATTGTTTATATTATACATACAGTAAAATATGTATAAAACTTGTATCGGTAACTTTGTACACTCAATATCAGATGAAATTTAGAGAACTGGTCCAAAAATTGCTATTCTAGCCTATTTGTACATGTCTCTTTGGTTAAATGCCTGATAAAAAGGCACCTGTGAAAAATGTTAACACAGAAGCTTACTGATTTAAAATGTGATTACAAAATTAATTCAGGATGAAAATGTACACTGTAGGTACAGCAAAAACAAGCTTGTTATGGACTGCTGGAATTGGCTGCCATATAAAATCCAACGACCTGAAACAAATAAAAATATAAGTTTGGTTACTTTGCCTGAATAAATACAATTTATTGAATGTAAACCACAAATTTTCACATCAATTTTCTGTATTTCTTAATGAAAGATATTGTGCCTCCATTATCTCATCACACTTTAATTGGCTTACTGTTCTTTCCAGTTTTCTTTTTGAAAACTGGAAAGAGGACATTGAAAGTAAGGCCTCACTCACTGACTATTCATTACTTAAAGATACAATTAAATTAGAAAATTATCTATTAGATAAATTGGATTTCGAAGGTGTATCATTGAAATTTAAAACTTCGCTCCAATACATTGCCCCTTGATAGTAGAATTTCTAGATGGTCTGAAGACAAGAATGACTTATGTACTCTTTGCAATAAAATAATGAAGAAGACAAAGACACTTCTTATTCTCTTGTCCCGCTCTCCTAAACATACGTTTAGAGGAGTTAAATAAACTTGAATATAAATTAAGTAGTCATAACATCGATGTTTGGGATCAATTTTTAAGTGCTAATATTGATATTAAATTAAGCTACGTCCTAGGCTCCACTGCTCTTTATTTATCTTTTATCTTTTTTTTTTCTTTTAGAGAAATACTTTGATGAATTTTGTAAAAGTTATGGAAAACGAGCGTGGAGAAAAAGATCTGAATTGAAGCACTTGCAAACTTTATCGTAGATTAAGTATCTGTATTACTGTCTTTTCCTTTTTATTTGTAACTAATTAATTTTGTTTGCCTTAAAATTATTGTTGAGTTTGTTGGTGGTACAGGTGGCCCTTCAAAATTTGTGACAGGCAAGGCAGGTTGTATTTCCTTGTCATGTTTTTCGGGGAGCTACTTGCCTCATCAGCAGCACTACTCACTTGTGTTTATTTCATTTTTACTTAAGATTCCCTTGCTTTGTTTCGTTATTTTTTTATTTTTTTTTTTGTACTTGTAGCTAAGAATTTTAATTCACTTTGAACACACAAAATGATTTTGAGTGCCACCGATCCAAAGGTGTATGTTCTAATAAATGATTGATTGATAACAGGATGATGGCTATAAATTAAAATATAAG
>NW_022749998.1:0-7754 GCF_011630105.1 Anneissia japonica
ACTTTATACAATGAACATCTTACACAGTAAGTTTCATCAGGTTAACTCATTACCTAATCTAGGTCCATTCTGGTGGTAGGGAATAAGGGGATGTCTGGTGGGTACACCCCACCACTATAAATGTTCGGCAGTGGCCACTGGTACTATGCTAAACGATATGTTTCCTCGGGGTATATGGGGGTGTCTGGCAGGTATACCCCACCATTAAAAATGTCTGGCGGTGACCATTCCTGATACCTGGTACTATGCCCAACATTTTCCAGTAGGTTTCATCGGGTTAACTCACAAGCTGATCTAGCTTAATTTTGGGGTACCGGTTTTTTGCGTCTGGCACGCACCCCCCACCACTGGAAATGTCTGGCATTGTCCATTCGTGATATCTTGAACTATGCCGAATATATTCTGATAGGTTTCATTGGGTTAATTCACAAGTTGATCTAGCTCAATTTTTGGGGCCATTTGTATGTCCCTCCTGACCACACCCACCACAATGGGACCGGCAGATGCCCATTCTCCTACATAGACAGGCACATAGAACATTACTATATACACAGAAATTGGTTAACTTTCCAGCTATGCTGACACCCCTGGGCTCCTGCTCTATAAAATCCCCATAAGAATTCTAAGGTTTAGAAACTTTCACAGTCAGGCCGCTGAAGATCATGTGGAAAAAGTATGTTCCTTGTCCAGATTTTTGCAACAATCTCACACAAAAAGAGAAATTTATATATCTGCAAGTGCCCCAACTGGGATTCGAACCAGAGACGACATAACCAATTGGACCATAGAGGCTTTTGTTGGAAGTTTGAATCCGATTGGAGATAATTCATCTCGCACTCAACTGTATCCAAATACAACATTATAATTTAAAGCACACACACATATATATATATAGGAGTTGCCGAAAATTTCGCTAATAAATATCTCTATGTCTCCTACAAGTCAAAGTATCGTAGCAGTCTATTTTGTCTGCGTCTACCTACTGATTTATTCCTACAATGAGACATACGTGGATCCGCATCAACAACACCAATTGAATATGAATTTATATATATATATATATATATATATATATATATATATATAATGTATATATGTATGAATGTAATAAACATTCTACTGCTGAAAGTTGCCATGCATTCACTGTTGTTAGGCAAAATTTAAAAAAAAAAAAAAATTACTAAGAAAATACATTGAACATATAGAATGTGACGATATACTGGCCAGTAATTTTTATGAAAACCCAAGCACTTCTGGAGTTGGATAAGAACCACATACAACATTAAACCAAGATGGTTGTATACAAACCCGATAACGAAGCTATAATTTTTAACAATACACCAGTCCTTTGTTCCAGCACTAAATTAATTCAACGGCATTCCAAATTTTATTTTAAAATAGTGCATATCTATTTAAATTTGAATTATAAATGATATTTGAACTACACAAAAGTCATTAATATTGGTGATTTTGTTTCTGTTTCTGCTGAAACACTAAATATAAATAATATTATGCAAAAACAATGACATGTTATAATGAGTTTATAGAATAAATTTATTTAATTAAATAATATGTTTATACCACAATTGTTATTAGAATATTACCGTATTCATACAGTCGACCCCAACCAGCACTCACACATTCAGTACCGACTGCAAAATCTTCACCAAAGCAAATAGGCTGTATAAATGCACTGTAATTGACTGGTCTTTCTAGTCTCAGAAGGGCAATGTCATTCGCTAACGTATAATCATCATAGTCTGGATGGGGAAGTGCCTCAGCTACGCCAACCTCCTCATAAAAGACTGAAGAATGAAACTCAAGATCTGTGGTGCCGAAACTGATGTAGTCTATTCTACCACTAAGAGAAAAACACATATTTTACAATAAAGTTAAGCATTAGTTCTCCGTCTCTGTTCACACAATTAGAAACAATGATACAATAAGAAATGCTTATATAGCCATGCGTAAGTTACGTAAAACAAATTGGTTAGAACTATCACACTACAAAAATGTGAATGAAAATATATCAATTGGTCTAGTCGACATCATAAGGATGTTTTCCAAACTGAACAATAAATTATATTAAGGTTTTATAGACGATTTAGTGAAAAACATATAAAGTACTTATCTAAACCCTTACAGACAATGAGCAGCTGTCAATGCCCATTCACGATCAATTAATGCAGCACCACAATAATGAGATCCATATACTGTGATTGAACCAATCCACGGCCATTTCCCTGGTGGTACATCTTCGCCTCCAACAATCCTATCTTCAGCAGGTAAGAAAGGTTGTGATCCACATTTTTCAGAAGTAACTGTTATAAAGAAATAGCTTTTATTTCATTTTCATTTATTTATTTTCCAAATTGTTACAAACATCACAAACCTAGCACTGTTCTGGTGGATTGTCACAAAGCAAACAAATTCACTGTGCAAAGACTCTCCAACTAGTACTAGAACAGAAACAAACAGGGTTTAATTAACATAAAAAGAAGACAAAGGAGAGAAAAAAGCGCAATCACCAAAAAGAAACAAATCGTTAATAGAAGAAGGGATCTCATCCAACATCCGTGGGAATGACATAAAAACGGAGTTAAAAAAAGCATTTGTACAGGCCTTAGCATGTCTAAAAACAATTTTCTCAGTTGTACGGGCAATGGGCTTACTCAAGTTAGAGTAAACATAGTGATCTTATGTAGGAGCGGTTGGCGCACCGGTTGTGGCTTGGACTCCCAACCTTGAGGTCGGGGGTTCGAAACTCTGGCTGTGCAAATCGCTTGTGTCCTTGGGCAAGGCACTTTATCTGCGGTTGCCTCTCTCCACCCAGGAGTACAAGTGGGTACCTGGTAGGTTCCAACACAAACTGCGCTGATTACTAGCTGCAATTTATGGAATGATAATATAATTTCATTTACTAATTTAATTTGGTGTTTCAATGTGTTCCATATGTGTTTGATCCAATGACCGGGGTAGTAATGTGAAGCGCTTAGAGGCCTTGTAAAGGCACGAAGCGCTATATAAGAACGACATATTATTATTTATTATTATCGACATTACAGGTTTTAGTCTGATAATGGATGGATTTATTCGGTGTAAACCAAGGATAACCCAAAAACGTCTAAATACGACTTATTTCCAGTACACCGGGACACAATCCAATACTATTTTCCACATTTTTCAGAAGTAACTGTTATAAAGAAATAACTTACTCAAGTTAGAGTAAAAATAGTGATCGACATTACAGGTTTTAGTCTGATAATGGATGAATTTATTCGGTGTAAACACCAAGGATAACCCACAAAAGTCTAAATAGGACTTATTTCCAGCGGGGTCCTTCTGGTGGTGATTGAGCAGTATCCGGGACACAAGCCGATACTATTTTCCAAATAGTGATACTGCATTCTTTAACATGCACATGGGCCACAATGCACAATAGACCAATGGCTTAAACGTATGCATTTTTTTTATAAAAGCTGATAGGCCTACAAGTGCCAGGTACCAAGGAGAAAGAAGCCTGTAAGAGGACCCCAGACCTAATCTTAAACTACAGTAAAGTCTACAGCTTATCTCACGCAAATTAAACACAAACAGATAATGAAAGATAAACAATAGAGTGTAAAAAAAATTAAATAATATTAATAATAATAAAAATAATAATAATAGTACAGTACAACGATATATATATAAATCTTCAAGGTATTTCAGTATTCCATAAATTTCACCTACAAACAAAGAAAAAGTGTGGTGTGTGAAACGTTGAGTGTACAATTGAGTAAATACCATCACTTAAAATTGTGAAAAAGTAAACAATTACATAGCTATATACATTACTATACTATAAAATAAAATACAGTTTGAAAAATTATTTTTTGACGTTTAAAAAAATCCGCTGGTGCTTAGTCACATTAAACACACCAATCCCTCTCTGCGAATTACTCTTACCATTCCAGCAGCCTTGTTCATCTGACCAATCGAGACAGTTATTTTCTCGGTCACATCGTTTTGCAGCGGCAATACAGACACCATTCGCACACTGAAATCTGTCGTCGCTACAAGCTGTAAACAAACAATCATTGTTTTATAATACAATTAAAGTATATTGATAATACAGTGTCATGTTTATATTTCATTTAGCGTTATGGTAGAATTGGTAGAACGCGTACAGATAGCATATAGAGATTAGATGAGGGTTATAACAGGGAGGCCTACCGGTAGGGTGAGCTCTTATTTAGTCAAATGAGTATTTTATATTTAAAAATAACAAATTGTTGTTTGGTATACAAATAAAGATTATACAGTAATTAAGATATTAAAGACAATTTTACACAATAAGTGAAATAATTCCTATATTAAAAAATACAAATTAATCAATGGCTCATTTGCTTTAGTTGTAAACTTATTGTGTTTGAAATATTTAACAATATAAAGATATGCAAACACTCTGATTTAGAAAGATTCTGCGCATTATACCCAAATACTACAAATTGGAGTTCCTGCATATTCTATGCAAAAACTCAAAATTTGTAGATTCCACCCCAGCTGTGTACAATGTTTATTTATTTCCATACTTACGGCAAGACTGTAGCTCGTCACTGAAGTCAGCACAATCGATGATTCCATCACACACTTGTTCCAATAGTATAAATTCAAAATCACCACATACAAAAATTTCTAAAAAAAAAACAAAAAAACGAAAAAAACAATATACTATTAGGATATGCTTAGAATTTATCACATATATCAAAAAAATATTCGGGCTGTGAATCGAAGATAATACAACCATTACAAACATCAGTAGTCATTTATTGTTTCATAATTGTTAAGAAGTTATAAAACATACATTTTTATGTGACAACATCCATCACAATAAAGAGATGATTGCCATCATTTTGAAATCACCTCCATCAAAGAGTTTACTGCCATTCATCTTAGGGAAGGTTTTGTAATTTTGTAATGGAAACACATAGCACTTTACACTGCCTTTGTATATTGCGTCTATTTAGTACATCATTGCATTTTACATTGTTATAAATACCATTGTTATTTTTTAGATTAAGATGTTGAAGTAAAGCATTGTTAAACAATCGATTGACAAAAAACAGCATAAATTGTAAATATAGGAATGGTATATTTATTAGTGGTGAGCAATTATGTAGGTGAATGAAAGTTGTTCTGATTAGAAATAGGTATAAGTATTGAGGTTGAGAATTGTAAAAAGTGGGAGTAGAAATTAGCAGTTCTTGAGTAGGTATTTGTAGCAATAACTACATGCAGAAATTAACTCGGATCGCTTGTTCAATATTTTTTTACGATCAGATGAGATGATGTATTATTTTCGCTCGTTGAATTATGTTTCACTTAATGGTGACGTGGGTGTTCCTGCTTTTCAGATTCATTTCCATTTCATTTATTTAATCGAAAATAATTTCAATATAAAAGAATAAAACGGTCAAAAAGAACAAAAAAGATACAATAAATGTTGGTCTCTGATTCCCCACAAGGGCCGGCGATTATTCAAAAAGTAAAATAAATTACTGTCAAAGTGGGTCTCCATCTGATGTGGGGAATCAGATAACAGCAAAACACACAGAGAATGTGTTCACATATATACTTGGACAGTGTTGTCCTGTTCTGATGTTTGCGGCGGTTAAAAAAGTGGTTGTATGTAGCGTATCCATGTATGTTTTAAACAAAAATGTTAAATCACTCACTGCCACTAAGTATATCATTTATCAGTTCGGTGTAGCTGGATACTCTTGTATAACCACCAACGTCAGAAGCACACGGGTTTTTAGTGAAACTAGTAACACCAGCAACAAACCATATACCATCACGTTTACACATCAGAGGCCCACCACTATCACCCTGAAAACACAATTTGAAGGACAGATGTACAAAATGGAATGTATGTTGACAAACTGAGCCACATGTATGTATACATACTATACAATGATTTCGAAAAAAACACAAAAATTCCAGTACGTAAGGCAAAGTTCAGTGGCACAATGACAATGGTTTAAATTTTTTAAATGTTGAATTTAATGTATGATTAAAGCATTGTTCCATGTTGTAAAATAATGGAAATCATTTATAGGAAAATAACAATAATTTTTTGTTGAATACCGGTATATAACCACTGAAGGCTGTTTTACATGTACAGGAAGTGGGTTCTATAGAATAGTAAATGCATGTGAAAGTAATTGTCTACTTTGTAGGCACCTATAAGAAATTTTTATTTATGCACATGAGAAGATTTAAAGATTACAAGAGGTTCATGAGGCCTGAGGTCATGTAGAACTTTACGGTCTCCACATCACTTCGGGTCAATAGATTTCACCTCATGAGCAGTCAACTATAATATAGTATAATATTACATCCACTGAACTATTTGTAAAGGCCCAAAACTAAGGACAGAGCATATTGATGGCCATGACTATACCATAAATTGTAACGCTTAAAGTAGCATAGTTTGCAATTCATTTTCGTTAATTTTATAAATAAAGTGTAAATACACATGATCAACTAATGGATTTATTTACATCATACAAATAATTCAATAACTAAATATACAATAGGCTTAAATTATAACTTCTAACAAATTTTATGGTTAAAGCTTATGTGATACTGGTCTATGACGTAAATACAAAAATACTTTAGTGTTTTTACTTTCTCTTGTGATATTAATTTTGTTTTGTAAATTAGGGAGTTTTTTCCCTTTTTTTGTAGTTTTTACTGTGTTTTTAGGTAATTTAACTAGTTTATAATATTAATTTTCATTTAATAATTGTTCTAAATCTACTCGCAATTCAATCATGTTTTAATTTTAATGCATTTGATAATAAAAGTAGAATGAATGAATGAAATTTTATGATAATTTTATTTTTTAGCTGAATGATTATATGTACACTTTTTTTTTTTGGAAATATTTATGAAAAATCCTACCCTGCATGCTCCTTTTTCATCCTCAAATCCTCCAGTGCAAATGGTAGAGTTTGTTATTATTTCTTCAAGTTGAGAGACATTTCTGCATTCTTCTTGGCTGATTATTGGGACTGTAATTTCTTGCATTGTATTTGGAATTGGCCCTATTGATATTATATATAACGATATTTTAATGTTTAACTTATTAACAAATTAAAAAAAGATAATATTCAAGGATTATACATAGATACATACATATCACAAGTGATACAACTTTCACACAATGTTCAGCTTATTTACATAACCCGGGTTATGCACAATCCGTGCAAGATCACAAATTGAGTTGTTCCAATTAACTGTCAGCTTTCCAACCAAGAAAGAAAACTTCTATCCTGAGGACTCAAATTCAGCCCTAAAGAGAGGAGTCTGACCTTTTGGATCAAGAAGATTTCTGCTGATCTTTACTGCTGTTGTATTATTTTTTGCCAATTCCAAAGGCAATACCACTGACTACATGGCCGGGCAATGTTGGCAAATTTAAACTAAACAATACCTAAAATCCCCATAAGAATTCTAAGGTTTAGAAATTTTCACTGTCAGGCCGCTGAAGATCATGTGGAAAAAGTATGTTCCTTGTCCAGATTTCTGTGACAATCTCACACAAAAAGAGAAATTTATATATCTGCAAGTGCCCCAACTGGGATTCGAACCAGAGACGACATAACCAACTGGAACATAGAGGTTTTTGTTGGAAGTTTGAATCCGATTGGAGATAATTCATCTCGCACTCAACTGTATGCAAATACAACATTATAGTTTAAAGCACA
>NW_022749999.1:0-673 GCF_011630105.1 Anneissia japonica
GCTCATGGCAAATATAAATGAAAATTTATAAATAATAATATATGCGCGCATACGTAGTTTGGAATGAAAAACTCGAATATGAAATGCAAGTCTAGCCTGACAAATACTTTAAATATCGTGACTTCGCTTCATAGGTAACTCACATTGGCAATCGTAGTGTGCGATAAAGTTTGTAAATTGCTAGAACGTTAGAGCAGTCAGGCAAACGTTTCCCTCAAAAGAGCATGAATTTTGTTTAATTGAAGTTGCAGTTTAATTATACAAAATAATATTTAATAGCGATACCATACGTAAGCATAAAAAATATACGATTTATACAAAAAAAAAAAAGCCGGTACGTAAGAGACAAAAAACCATTTTTATCTTTTTGAATATTACAGTTTAGTCGTATTTTGATGTGGGCCTAAGTGGGTGTACCCCACAGGGCAGGAAAAAAAAAAAAAAAAAGAAACTTGGGATGACACTAAATTGAGGGTTTTTTCTGACAAATTGTAACTATCGATAAATAATAGAGTTCGTTGAAAATGGAAAATACAAAATAAGTTAACCTTTTCTGGTATCTGAGTTACATTAACCTTTCATGCTGCGTGGTATGGTTAATAGATTCGTTTTCTTCTTAGCGGTACATTTTCTTTGAGCATTTATATGATATTTGTAGGTATAGAGTCCCAGA
>NW_022750000.1:0-535 GCF_011630105.1 Anneissia japonica
TACAGTGGTACGGTCCGGGGTATAATTTAAATGAGTGGCTCAGCTGACTTACAGATACTTCCATTAAAAAAAAATGATAAAAAAGATACAAATACTTTCATAAAAGATTAAATACTGGCTTTGAATAGGCCATGCAGTGTAGTAAATTTACCTTTTGATATGTGGTTCTTATATACAAAGAACTATAGTACACTTTGTATGTTGATAAAACAATACAAGATTCAACAAAAACCAATAATTATGTTAACTTTAATGTTAATTATATGACCGATTATTATGATAAATCATTAGACTAATGAGGATAGTTATGGACCAATGATTATGATTTCATTCATTTTCAGGCACAGGGAAAACATCAACATTAATCAACTTCACGTTGCGAAATCCTAACATGACTTTCCTGTACGTGGCCTTCAATAAGTGAGTTCCTTTTCTCTTTCTATTTTTACATATATATCACATTCAAATGTAAATATCGTAAAACCTCAAATTGAAGCCCTTGGCTTTGTTTTTTTTTTTCTAACTTTAGATGGGC
>NW_022750001.1:0-1021 GCF_011630105.1 Anneissia japonica
CTACTACTACTACTACTAACTACTACTACTACTAACTACTACTACTACTACTACTACTACTACAGTCGAGTCCGCCCAAGTCGAATCTACTGGGACTGGCAAAAGAAGTTCGAGTTATGCAGATTTCGACCTGCACATTTTATAGAAAAATTTAAACGTCGATCAATACTATGTGTAGTCAAAGCTCAGAAAACCGAATTTCACGCAAAACGGAAGTCCCAACATGACATCATTCCTATTTTTATTTAATAAAATACTTTCCGAAAACTGGAACTTCGGCCTCTTCCGAATCTCGAGCGATTTGTCCAATTCATGACAATAAAATTCACTGCAAAAAACCAGACGATAATAAAGACATCGTTTAACGACAAGCATACCACAGACTCTGTGAAAACGAGATGCTTAGCTGCAGTCGAATTGCTATGGAGCTTATCTATTGATTAAAATGACACGTCAGTAAACGTTTATCTGGTTAATGAAAGTGAAATTTACGCCAATGTTTTAATAAATGTGTATTCTTGCTTTTAATTCTTAAAAATTGTTTGGAATTAACTCAAAGTGAAGACGGAACTCAACAAAGCAAATTTATGCTGATGACTCTTTTCACTAGACGTTTAATTCGGAATTAAGATTCGTCAGTGTAAATTGCAAATCCACCTGATTTCATTCTTTAAACTCAAGATGCTTCTCAAAACATGTCGCTAATTTAATTACGGAGGAAATTTGTAGAGAATAACATTTCAGTGTGTTATGTTTATTTATATTACTTTTGTTTATAAATTTGTTTAATCGAAACACTCTCGATTACACTGAGCTTTGCTCCTGTCAGGCACTATGAAACTTTGGATGATCTGACGTCATTAGCAAATCACGAAGCACATGTCTGCAAACCACCCTACGAAAAGATTTTAGGAGGAAGCGGCCTGTTGGTTACAACTGTCGACCAGCAAGTGGCATTGCCCAACGAAGATGTGTGCTTGACTACTACTATACTACTACTACTATTACTACTACTGCTACT
>NW_022750002.1:0-692 GCF_011630105.1 Anneissia japonica
ATTCTACCTAATGAAACTGTTTGCCATAATTCTGCCATAGGCTCTAGTTCCAATAGGCTCTAGTTCCAATAGGCTCATTCCCACAGCCGTTGAAATTTTTTATTTGACCCGATGTCAAAGGTTATATTTTATCTGTAATTGCGCCGAATGTAAATACGCCGAATGTAAATGCGCCGAATGGTAAAAGGGCCGAATGTAAATGCGCCGAATGTTAAAAGGTCCGAATGAAAATGCGCCGAATGGTAAAAGAGCCGAACGTAATGGTAAAAGGGCCGAATGAAAATGCGCCGAATGGTGAAAGAGCCGAACGTAATGGTAAAAGGGCTGAATGTAAATGCGCCGAATGGTAAAAGAGCCGAACGTAATGGTAAAAGGGCCGAATGTAAATGTGCCGAATGGTAAAAGAGCCGAACGTAATGGTAAAAGGGCCGAATGTAAATGCGCCGAATGGTAAGCTGTTACCGAAGGCAGGGATGGCGTTCCATATGAACCAAGACCGCGCTTTGTAAAGTAAAAGCGTTGATCATAGCGTTCAACGATCGAAATTACTTTTCCATGCTCGTTACTCATTTACAAAAATGCGTCAACAGAAGGCGACCGATAGCGGCGTTATCATCTTATTGTTGGATAAAACTTGTTAAGCAATACGTGAAATTGGTAAATACAAAGAACCGGCCGCCGTCACTTATCCA
>NW_022750003.1:0-1007 GCF_011630105.1 Anneissia japonica
ACAAAAAATAATAGGCCTACGAACGTTTAGTAAAATATTTCAATTGAAATTTAGAGCCAGATTTGAAAGAATTGCAGTTGTTCTAGTACACCCGTCTTAAAACGAATTTATAATTCTGTTTAGATGTTTCAGTTCTAATCCAATACATTTATATATATATATATATATGTATATATATATATATATATATGTAGAATTTTTATAAAAATATTAAGTAAAATAGTGTTCTAAAAGTCTACTTCGTTTCCTGTTTTCTTTCTATATTATTCATATATGAACACACGTGGATCCCTGATCATTTTTTACATACACACACACACACACATACAAATTTAGAGCCAGATTTGAAAGAATTGCAGTTGTTCTAGTACACTCGTATTAAAACGAATTTATAATTCTGTTTAGATGTTTCAGTTCTAATCCAATACATTTATTTACTTATTTATCTCCATTTTATTTCAGTAGGGTGGCCTGTCAACGATAAACACTATTCTTCCGAGGAGCAAACAAATAACATCTTAACTAAGCACAACACATTAAAATTAAAAATAAAATTTAAAAAAAATAAAGACAAAACTTAAACTAATTCTTAGCTACTGGAATCCGAACATAATTTTCAATGTCTTCAATTCGTGTAAGACTGGTGTTACAATAACCAATGTATTAAATGCCATTCCTATATTTATTGTGGCAATGGTAATGGCTGTACTTGCATTCTTTTTCTCCCTTGTATTAGCATGTAATTGTTTTTAAAAATTCCAAGTAAAAACAGAAAAAAAAAAAAAAAAAAAAAAAAAAAAAAACTGTCTCCATTTTCTTCTATTAGAAGTTTATTTTTAAAATGTATCTATAATATATAGCGACTTTCGACTCGAGAAAAAGCGCTTTTTCTAGTCATTTTGATACAGGATTAAACATGCACAATTGTCTACCACGTCCACCATCTTAGGACAATTTTCTGCAATGCAATTAAGCTCTCTTAAATTCAACTCCATTCCAAATCATTC
>NW_022750004.1:0-586 GCF_011630105.1 Anneissia japonica
GAATTTGCAATTGTAGATTTTTCAAATTCTTCCTATTTATGCCATGATCAAAAAACACAAAAATTGAATCTGTTTAAATTTAAAAAGTATTAAGTAAAATTTACAAGAACTGTCAAAAATCAGTAAAGCATTACTATAGAGAAAAAATAAATCTCCCCAACAACATACAAATAAGCAACAATAAAACAACCAACAATAAACAACAGCAACTGCTCACTCGTCCGCGCATTCCTTTACGCTTAAATACGGTGGCAAGTTATTACATTGGGGTTTTTTTTGAAGAGCTAATAACAAAAAAATATTATTTAGAATGTTTAATTAATACAAAATCAAAATATTTTCAAAATTGAAAAAAATAAAATTTCTTAAAATTGGAAAAAAATATAACTGAATATCAAGATGCAATTCGAACTCACAACATAAGTTCATTAGAACACATCATTAAAAACCGACCGAACCATCCATGCAACGTGCACTACTAGTGGTAATGGCAGTAATGTACAGTCCTTGCTCAAACCCCATATTTTGTTTTGTAAGTGTGTGGGCAACCCTGAGGTCCAACTTAAAAAAGAGCGATGAACGTTCG
>NW_022750005.1:0-755 GCF_011630105.1 Anneissia japonica
AAAATAGGGGTCCACATTTCTTTGGCCTACTTTGCTGGGCAGTAACATTAATGTTCTCCATTGCATTCCACAAATTTTATGACACATTCAAGCTCTTTTTTTTTAGTCTAGTTGTATATCTTTGAAGTCATTCAACTTTACATTTCACTGTGCAAAGAGTTTTCTCCCCCAAGGTTTTTATTATGAAGTCAAAATCCAAGAGAGGATAGCAATGATCCGCTAGAATTTCAATCATTTTCAGTTTTCTCATTACCGTACATTTTTTCATTTTTCTTTGGTTTATCATTAAAATTATCCCAAAGCTGCTTCAATATCAATCATCAGTTATAATGATTTTATATTCAATGATGCTATGTAATTGTTTATGTATTTATCATAGATGATGTATAATGATAGTTTTATAATATTTTTTATTTCACAGAATCTCATGTAATTCAAACAAAGATGTTACCTGGGCACTGAAATAACATTATTATTTTTTTTTTCCTAAAGAAAATTGTTTAGAACAAATTTACCTTTACAAAGGCAGTCATTTCAAAATGGACTCATTTGAAATTCAAGGTAAAGCAATAGTTACTGAACAAATGAAAAAAATATATTAAAAATGGCAAACAAATAATTAGGATAAATGCATAGTCCATCTATAAATCATCACTCGACAAAGAGTATTACAGTAGGATGAGGAGATACAGAAATCACCTTCAACCAAGGATATAGGAAATTAACAATGATTTTTCCAAATATCAATAAGCCAT
>NW_022750006.1:0-1647 GCF_011630105.1 Anneissia japonica
CTTCGATTCACTGGCGTTATTTGGGGTAAATGTCTAATCACCTCAACGTAGATACAACTATCAGTCTATCTGCAAATCATTTAAATTTGTATCGACGTAACGAATTTGGAATTTCCACACGTTACTTATCATTATGGAATTTCCAGTATGGGTGGGTCCAATTCTTGGTTAGGTGTACAATGGATGTACATTCACATTCCCCATTTCATATTTAATAAAGTCATGTATGAAATTTTTTTATGACTATAATAATGTAATACAGTACAAATGTTTTATTGATAAAAGAAATATAATTTGGCATTTCATGAGCAATAATGGGAAGGTCATGTCACAAGGCTACATTGATAATGTTCTGTTCGTGCATGAAGTGGGAACATTTGAGGTTATCTGGGTGATAAATAATAAATAAATAATAAATTCCGGAGTTAATTTGATTTGCCATATTATACAACAGTATGAATAGAATACATTCATTTGCTGGCTTTATAAAATGTATTAGAAATATATACGGTAATACTGAAACACAAGACAGATTTTGCAGATGATGATGACGGCAATCCTGCTGATATTATGATACCGTATAGTCCGATGGCACGGATGACGGTAATGATGGTTATGTGGTGGAAAAGACGCCAACAATGACGACGACGATCGTGATGATGGTGATGCTGATGGTAATGATGATGATGATGATGATGATGATGGAAACGGATAATGATGGGATGGTGATGTGACGACGACGAAGATGTAGGCCTACTTTCGGATTGATTGAACCTTGTGATGACTTGTTTCTAGACAATAACTTATGGAGTGTTTCTTCCTACCAAAACATTTTTGGGTCACCCTTAAATAATGTGCAATTTTAGAGGTTTTAGAAATCATGAAAAAAAATGCCACATTTGTATTTCTTTATACATATGTCATCAATATGTCATAGGTCTATAAAAATAATAAACAGGGCCTCGTGATAATTAGGGCGTGATCACATAGAATTTTAAGATAGATTGTATTATTTAAATATAGAATAAAATAATTCGTAAGAAATGATAATCAACACATATGACAACACATTTTAAGAAAAGAACTAAGGATTTAATTGTAAACATGTTTCAGGTGTTCTCTCCAACCCATCATCAGTACAAACAGAAAATCAAAAACGAGAAAAAAACATGCCATTCTTAACTAAGAGTATATATACAAAGAATGAATGAATATTAATTAGTTAAGCCAAAATGTTACCAATTAAGGTAACGCACGATCATTCTAGATAATTATATGCAAGGTGTATAGAATAAAAAATATATAAGAAAACATTGAATAAAAAGAACAATATAAGCCAGATCCATTATCATTCATATTTTATAGCAAGGACAAGTCAGAGATGACCGACGGATTACTTAAAAGTTTAAAGTCATATAGCGCCATATGTAATGCAGTGGCGGCGCTACAGGGGGTGGTTAGCGGGTACAGGGCCCTCTTCGTGTAGGTCTTCCCCCATCCTCGTGGAAGAGAAAACCACAATTCATTGTGGAGGAAAAAAAATGTATTTTTAGATTAATTGATAATAATAATAATAATAATAATAATAATAATAATAACAATAACAATAACAATAATAGTAATAATAATAATAATAATAATAATAAT
>NW_022750007.1:0-529 GCF_011630105.1 Anneissia japonica
TTAGTAAATTTCATAGCCATACTGTCCATTGCGGACACTAAATTATTTGCTGATGGAGCATTTTTAGAAAATTGACTCTCCTTTTTTCCATCCCAAATAACATATTATTATTAAATCAACATGGTACTGGCATTTTGTAATACACATTCCGTCGTTGTACAGTATGACATGTTTCATTAACATAACATACACTGAGGATTGCCAACGATTTGGGTGGGTATTCAAACTTTTACGATATGGTGAACTATTTCGGTTAAAATGTTAAAGTGATTATATAAGAATTAGATGAGTCACTGTCAATAAAACAATTCGCGGAAGAGGAGTATTCAAAATATCGGTACTATTAATATGGGACTAATCAGATGACTGACGCCGTTCTCCATCGACAATTGATTTTATGTGCATTATTTATCTACAATTCTTATCTACAGTATATACACTAGAGAATATTTTCACTCACGATTAAAAAAAAAAAGTTACCAACAACGGCATCTAAATAGCTGTGGGAAAAACAAATTATCAGCCTGCT
>NW_022750008.1:0-974 GCF_011630105.1 Anneissia japonica
GATATGAAACGTCATCAATCACAGAGCTTCAGGATTGGATAATTATGCTATATGCCGAGATTAACCATGAGTGGAATTACCACTCAAATATCTACGGCCATACTACGTTGAAAACACCGGTTCTCGTCCGATCACCGAATTTAAGCAACGTCGGGCCCGGTTAGTACTTGGATGGGTGACCTCCTGGGAATACCGTGTGCTGTAGACTTTTTACATTTTCCCCCAAATTCTAAAGAAGGGGTGCGTGAGAGTCCACACGACCTCGGGCCCACATAGTTGGGGCTGAGGTGCAAATATTTTGAGAATATGGACCTCTAAGTGCCCGGAAATTGCACTGTCATACCTTAAAAATCATAGAGGTACTTTATGTTCATATCAACAATACGCAATTAATTCGCTGGTGTTAGGTTCGAGGGTCGTTTGAACAAAACGGCAGTCTTCTTCTGTCTAAAGCATCCTAGATAATGCCATACGGTATTAAAATGGTTGGTTTATTGATCAACACTGGTGTTTGTAAAAAATGTACTCGCGCAGCAGAGTGGTCAGGGGAGTTAGAGGTAATCCCCACCAGACAAGCGCGCGTTGATATGAAACGTCATCAATCACAGAGCTTCAGAATAGTTATGCTATATGCCGAGATTAACTATGAGTGGAAATACCACTCACATGTCTACGGCCATACTACGTTGAAAACACCGGTTCTCGTCCGATCACTAAATTTAAGCAACGTCGGCCCGGTTAGTACTTGGATGGGTGACCGCCTGGGAATACCGGGTGCTGTAGACTTTTTACATTTTTGCCCCAAATTCTAAAGTAGGGTTGCGTGAGAGTCCACACGACCTCGGGCCCACATTGTTGGGGCTGAGGTGCAAACATTTTGAGAACATGGACCTTTAAGTGCCCGGAAATAGCACTCTCATACCTTAAAAATCATACAAGTACTATATGTTCATATCAACAATAGGCAATTAATT
>NW_022750009.1:0-1655 GCF_011630105.1 Anneissia japonica
CGCCACCCCCACCCTTCCATCCCATCTCTGGAATCAGTACCCTGGGATCAGTACCCGGTTTTGTTCATTACGCAAATTTACTTTTATTTTAAAAGAAATATTTCTCATTTTCTAAAGCTTAATCTGGTTTCTTCTTTACCTGGCCTCTGATAATTAAATATTACTGATTTATTTACCTAGTATTTAATACACGCATATGCAGGAGTGTGAAAAATGTGTTGCTTTTTTAAAATCAGACTTAATATTCAAATACCCAATGACACCTTTAGTCGCCCGTAGGCCTATGTCATGCAGACAGCAGAAGGTCCCCGGTTTTCAAACATGGGACCTTCCAATTATTTGTATACGGTATTTGTATAATGGACCTTTCCCCTATTAGCGGAAAGGTCCTTAAAGGCCCCGCCCTTGGATATTGTTGCTAAGGCCCCACAAGAAGACAGACTTCAGATTCACACGAAAGCCCTGGATCAGGAGCTAACCGTTACGCTAAAGCCGGTTTCCCACTAGGTGACTTTATTCGCGCGAATCAAAAGCATCTGTTCATGCGCACGCGCATTCACGTTTCTATCCGAGTTTTCGCTTCAGCGAAATCGATAGTTCAAACTTTTTCTACTTTTTACGAATCGAACAAAATGCACAACGAATGTAAGCTCAGGAAGCGAACCGACGCTTTCCATTCGCGCGAATAAATTCGCCTAGTGGAAAACCGGCTTAACGGGAAGCGAGTGCTATCGGTTAGCAAGTTGAACACATTCTATCATCAACCAATCACACGTACGCGTTTCCAATTTCGAGTTTCCGATTGACAAGTGACTCGATCATCATCGTCTTGGTATCTGCATCGGGGATTTTCTTGTATGAACGCACAGGTGAGCGCATATATATGTTTATGATCTGGTCCTGCTAACCGTTAGATGTCGCGTGTGAACATAGCCAGAGTTAAAACATACGCGAACACGGGACAACACGCGTGCCTGCGCGTATTTGTGGCACTGTCTGATTGGTCAGTTAGTTTGATTGACATTCCAGAAAGATCAACTGTAAAATGCTAAGAAGCATGGTGTAGCTGAAAGGCTTGGATTCCAATTGAGAATTCAAGTATTTGCTGGGGCGGATTCAGGATTTTGTGGTAGGGGTGTGTGGAAGTCTACCCCACCCTAAACCCCACTATGATTGGGGTAGCTAAGCCGAGAAAATTTTGAGAACATGGACTTCTAGGTGCCCGGAAATTGCAATCTTACCGGTAATGCATATTAACAACCTAATACACGGTGTAATTATTTTTCTTAATACAATTTAGTAGGGTGCGATCGCACCGTCTGCAGTCCTCCTGCATCCACCCCAGATTTAGGAGTTGAAATGAGAGAGTAGAGAAATAAAAATATTTAAGGGGCTGTGGAGGGGGGATTTTTAACTAATTGAGTGTGAACTTTTTGCCTCATTAGTTTTTTCGTTGAATATGAGGCACTGAAGTGAAGGAAGGTGACGGTACCTGAAGTTTACATGTACAAACATACAGTTTGAAATTTTATCTAGTCATATATCATCAAAATGATGTGTCTAATAATTTGGCGGGGAAATGTTAGGGGCTATACTCGTCGATGGCACTGTGATAGAACTTTTTACTGACTATGCCAAGTGCGAGTTATCTCGTC
>NW_022750010.1:0-1222 GCF_011630105.1 Anneissia japonica
GGTCACCATTAGAGTACTGGGTTTCAATTGGAAGTTTAACAAAGGGATTTTTTTTTTCTTGAGAGAGAAAGCAATTTAATACCCAAATGTTGGGTGTTGTTGTGTAGACTAGTGCTTCTTTCACTGTTTACTGACTTAGATTTGTTGTAGGCGGTTTGGCACCGCGATTTCCATTCAGGTACAGGTTCCAACCACATGCAGCCCAATCTTGGCCAGCCATGCTTAGTTAAGCCCAGCCTGCTTGCACTGTTTACAGGTTGTGAAGTGACTCATGCTATGTTTCAGCCCTAGTATTTCATGACTTAAAACATTAAATAAATATATTGTGGCCGCCTCTCATCAATATCTGTGACTTGTGGCCGCCTCTCCTCATCAATATTGATGATTTGTGGCTACCTCTCCTCAGTATTGATGATTTGTTGCCGTTTCTCATCAATATTGATGATTTGTGGCTGCTTCTCATCAATATTGATGATTTGTGGCCGCCTCTCATCAATATTGATGATTTGTGGCTGCCTCTCATCAGTATAGATGATTTATTGCCACTTCTCATCAATATTGATGATTTGTTGCCGCTTCTCATCAATATTGATGATTTATGCTGCCTCTCATCAATATTGATGATTTGTGGCTGCCTCTCATCAGTATTGATGGTTTGTGGCTGCCTCTCATCAATATTGATGATTCGTGGCTGCCTCTCATCAATATTGATGATTTGTGGCTGCCTCTCATCAGTATTGATGATTTGTTGCTGCTTCTCATCAATATTGATGATTTGTGGCTGCCTCTCATCAATATTGATAATAACATCATCTTTGACATTGAAGTGGCAGTTAATCTAACAAAATTAACAACTTTATTTTGTTTGTCTTAGAATTCCAGTTTGCAGCAGGAGTTGGCAGGCATTATGAATTACACAGTATTTCCTGCTGAGGATAATGCATTTGATAACATTAATCTTAATGATATCCAAGGGAGTGCAGTTGATACCATCATCAGGTATGCTTCTTAAGCATATAATTCAATGTTATTTAACTGATTCACTCTCAATGACACCACAAAATTATGCAATACAAAAATAATCTAGTCGAATGGCCGAGCGGTTAGGGCAGGGGCACCGCAAATTACAACCATAATATTGGCGCTGGTTGGAATGGCATGCTCACCTATGGTTCTGGAGGTGGAACTGGATTCTTGGATGAGAACTATAAGTGGTAGGTCC
>NW_022750011.1:0-584 GCF_011630105.1 Anneissia japonica
TATGATTTTGTAGATCATAATGGCTGATTGGACATTGTGACGTCATCATATTGGCATCTGAATTCTAAGAAAGTGAATTATAGCAATGACGTCATTTTGGAAAATACGCATTTGAGCGTATCTCGCTTATCCTTGGTCGATCGTCTTCCAACTTTGTGTATGTTATAGCTAAGACATTTTTCTTTCACATATTTGACTTCCTTTTACATTTTAATGAAGTCATCATGGTCAAAAAAAATTTTTTTTCTGACCCCCTCATTTCTCTTTCTTTAAAACGTTGATGAGCCTATATAATCTTAACCACTCGTCATTTCTAAATCATATTAGGTGAGCATAAGCTTCAGGTCAAGGTTGAATGTCAGGTACCTTAATTTTCCGTTCGCGCGGCTTAACGTGCGCGTACGCGTGCGTCAACATTTATAGATGCATAAAATCATGAATATTTTTAATCAGTTATAGGTCCTTAGGATGAAAGGTGACCCCCAATTTTTATTACATGATCTGAAAGCACATGAGTTTTAGATACGATTTCATAGATCATATTGGCTGATCGGACATTGTGACGTCATCATATTGCCATTTGA
>NW_022750012.1:0-967 GCF_011630105.1 Anneissia japonica
TGGCCTCTGGAAATATTTGTTTTTTTGACACCCAAAAATAAATTCTTCGTTTTAGGTGATCATATGATTTTTTTTCCTTTCTTATCTTTAACTTTCCAAAAGGAGGGGGCGGAGCGGACTCTGAAAAGGTCCACTGATGTTCGTCAGAATTTTGACGAAAGAGTATATAATAATTGGAAAGTAGTCTACTACCATTTATAAAACGATAATAGATACGATCTTATCTTTGCATTCTGTAGTTACGTAGAGGCAGTGTCATTGTTGAGTTTAAACTTGTCGACGATGATAACATTGATGCCGAGGCTGTTGCCGACCAAATGGTCGAAGAGGTAATGATCATACATCATAATACACACATATTTTAGGCATGTACTTTCACCATTATTGTCACCGTTCTGTTAATAGTATTTTTTGTCAAAAATACACGTATCTTTAGTTTTTAGACCTATAAAGCCCTGACCAAACTATAAAATTTTCTTTGACAAAAAACTGATATCCATATAAAGTCATGATGTGTCTATATATGGTCATATGTCAATATATGGTCATGATGTGATGTCATCATGATAATATTTATGTATGTCACATGTTTTTGTCAAATGAAATTTGATAGTCTGGAAGGGTTTTACTGTACATACAGTTTAAAAATCCTGACTGATTATAAAAGCTTCTTAAGATCCATCTTTCTATCTCACACGTGGAACATTCTTATTTTATTAAGTCCAACTCTTTTATTTATATATTACGTTAATTAATTATATGTAGCATTTTTGAATTGCCTTGCATTACCAGATAAGGAGGCATAATATTTTACTTAATAGAGGTCCTGAAAACTTATGCTGGGTGGGTCAAATCTGGGTGGGTCAAATGGTTAGGGAAGTAGTTTTTTTTGGTTTAAAAGTAGGCCTTAAGCTTTGTCTACACTATCAAATTTTATGTGACAAAAAAATGTGATGTGCCCATATAT
>NW_022750013.1:0-1076 GCF_011630105.1 Anneissia japonica
TAATATAGGCCTGTGCTTGTGTGTGTATTAACATGTGTAGGATCGATACGAGTAAAATCAATGTGGTTTCACTGTAGTTAAAAAATACTACAGGAATCTAATATCTTAGTATACAGTAGATGCAATCGTATTTTGAGATAGACAGTGTCTTATATTATTGCATACTTTTTTTTATATAGTTTTATTTCAACTTCTTCTGTTTATGTAGGCATTAATGGACAAATTATTGATTCCGAAATAAAATAATGAATGAATGATTGAAACTTTTTGAAATACAATAAACTTTTCTACATATTGAACATTGAAAACAGACAAAACTATTGGCCAATCAGAAAACTGTATTCTTTCTCATCGTATTTTGTACACAAAAAACAACGTGAACATAGGCCTACCACCTGCCTTCACACTTTGTTATGAAAATGTTCACTATTTTCCATGAAAGAAAGAATATACCACAAACATCATATGGAAAAGAGACCAAAGGCACAAAAGAAAGGTAAATATTAACTTCAAGTTTGTTTTTAAAAGTATAAACGAGTAGGACGCAAGTTCAAGTTAAAAATATTTGCAGGGGCCTAGCCTAGTTAGGCCTACCTTCTCCTCCTAGTAATAGGGCCAAGGCCTTAGCAACAGCCGTGGGGAAAATGGTCAGTAAAATGTGTAGGCCTAAAATAGCTTAGGCCTAGGCCTAGAACTATCTTTATTATTTTGTTTTTAATCGATCTGGTTTGTAGCATGTAATATATGTGGCATGTAATAAACTAAATAAATGTTGTATTATTAATATTATTCAAGTAGGCCTAAGCCTTATAATTCAGATCTGTAAACTGTTAAAAGTGCGTATGGAGGCTAGGCCTAGGCCTGTATTTTAGTAGTAGGCCTAGATCTATCTTGTAAGTTATGATTTGTCCGCTCACTTCCTGTCTTTGTTTTTATTTCAACATTGCAAATATTTAATTTCATTAGGCCCCATAACAAAAATTATTAGTTTATCACCCCTCCCTCCCTTAGGATCACAGTGTCATCACACAATGATCACAGTATCACCACACAGTGATCACAGGGTCAACACATAG
>NW_022750014.1:0-2138 GCF_011630105.1 Anneissia japonica
CTATATATGCCACTGAGCACATGTCCAATGTGAATTGGGTTATTACAAACATGCCTTTATCATCATGAGCACAGATGGCATTGAAATACAACATCATACGATAAATATGGTGAAGTTATTCAAATCTTCAGCACTTTTGTATTTGCCATTAAATCCATTAAGATGCAGAATTGAAAGATGAAAAGTCTAACAAAATGATATTCACCATTTAAGAGAAAATCTATTAGGTGAAAATAAGTATCCTTATCCATACAACATTTACTTGGCTCACTACTACTACTGTATCTTGTAAAAGAAGTTAAGTAATGATATTAGTTTTCACAAAAATAATATGGTTTAAAATTGTTTAGTTCTGCTTTGTTTCTTTTCCAAGCTTTTTTTAAAATCTCATTTAAGATACATTTATCAATTAAAAAATAATACTTACCCAATATAATTTAGCGGATGACTTTGGTGTATAACTATATGACAGTTTGGACATTGAACATTTTCCTCTAGGTACTTTACTAAGCAGCTTTTGCAAACTGAAAGTCAAAAAAAAGTCAAATAAAAAAGTCAAATAAAAAAGTTTTAAAATTTCCCCATGAGGGATAAATAAAGAATTATTGAATTGAATTGAATTGAAAGAAATAAATCATTAATCAATCAGCCAATCAATTAACTAATCAACAGATCAATCAATCCAGTAATTTATTATATACTACAAATTTAAGTAATCACCAACCATTGATAAACACTGTTCTTAAAATATGGTAACAAACAAAATATTTTCTAATGTTTAATAAATTAGTTTTGCATGTGGTACAATGGTAAGAAATTTTAATTGCCAGATCATTGGTTTGAGTCCAATACTGTAGTGGTCCTTGTCCTTATATTATTATATATTGCTATCTACAGTGCCATAGTTGGATGGATGATTTTGGAATGAAACTGGTCTGTTGTACTGTAGGGGTCCCAACAGATCAATACTCGCTCATTCATACCGTCCCAACAGACCAATACCTGCTCATTCATAACTTTTTCATCCAATCCCTTTTCATATAAATTTATCCGAGTTAGCCACAACATACAGCCATAATACCGGCATTGGTTCGAACAGCAAGCCCGCCTATGGTTCCGGTGGTGGAACAAGTTTTCTTGAATAAGCACACTATCAACCGTATGCCCAGTGTACACAATTTGATTTGGCTAGTGAGCACTTTAAATAACTCAGTACATCTTTCGAGTAGGGGGTTAACCCGGTGTACTGTCAGTCCATGCTCTGAACAGACTATCTGTACTTGGAAAAATTTCATCTAGTATAGTTGAATATATTGTGAAAGGTTCTATTCTATCTGTGTTTGGCAACAAGATTGGTCAAAGGTTCAGTATTCTTACTCGGTACAAAGCTTCATTATAAATAGTAAGGAAATTTAACATTCAACATTTTATGGTAGTGATTTCGATGGCAAGCATGAGTTTTCCAAAGATCTTCTTTGGTGCTGCCTAACTATTACAATTACCGGTATATAAAGATCACTCTGCAAATTGTACTCTTTCAGATTTCTATCAGTAGATACATTTTCATGAAGCCAACCAGAGCCTTGCAGGCGTCAACGTTCCTATGCATGATACACGACTTTTAGAAGTATATATACGTGTAAAATATATATATATATATATATATATATGTATGTATATACATATATGAATATATATACGTATTTATATATACACATATACGTATATATATATTCATATATATACATATATATATATATTTATACATATATATATTTATACATATATACATACAGTACATATATATTGATATATATATACATATACGTATATATATATATACATATGTATGTATATATATATATGTTTATGTGTGTGTATATATACTTATATATAAGTGTACATTATATATAAGTATATAAGAATATAAGTGTATATACATAAGTATATATAGGCCTATATAAGTATATATGTATGTGTATATATGTATATATGTAAGTATATATATATATAAGTATGTATATATATTATAATGCATATATGTATGTATGTATATATATATATAGGCCTATATAAGTATATATGTAAGTATGTGTATATATGTATATATATAAGTATGCATATATGTATATATATAT
>NW_022750015.1:0-629 GCF_011630105.1 Anneissia japonica
ACTGTTTAAGGTTTTGTTAGTTATTTTTTAAATACAGTAAATTAAATTGTATTGTAAGATAAGTACAGTAATTGTAAAATAAATGTCTTATAGATTTAAGCATAGGGAATAACCCATCATATAAACCAAATGTGCTTCTGTAGTTTTATCTTTGTTGCATACAAACTATCTGCAGAGCATCGCCTGCTCCCCTCGCGGTGCAGCGAGAAGCAAGCATGTGCATGAATAGTGGGCGATTTTTGAACGGTTCATTTTGCGGCAGGGTATACACATCTGGTGTACTTACGATTAATACACATGTTGAAATATATATATATATATATTAAAGACTTTCACCTACAGTAGTAAGTATTGGTTTGGTCTTTGGGATTTTCCAACCGAATTTATCGTATTTAAAACGTGTTCACTTGATATAAATATGATTAAGCTTTAATATAAGTATTGACTGATTCCTCTTTATAATGTATTCAAAAGAATGGCATAGAAGCAGTTAACAAAACTTTTAAATATTCTGTAATAATTGAAAAATTAATTTAATGTATTGCTACTCTGAAGAATACTCCTTTCAAGGTAAGTTTAGGTAGCCTAGGCCTTTAGTTCTACAGTTCTAGGCCAAATGTGCGGTGAAC
>NW_022750016.1:0-881 GCF_011630105.1 Anneissia japonica
GCCACTCCGAATTTAGACCACGCACAGAAATCTTCCCCCTCTCCCAATGGTGGCGCCAGGAAATGCCAGACGGGAATACGATGACAACAATGAGAGTGTAATTGACCGGGGCCAGGGGACGACCAGAGAAGCCATTGGAGGAGGTCACTGGTCAGGGGCGAGACTCCTGGAAGCTTCGACATTTTAGAGATTTGAAGTTTATTTAAAGAAATTGTCTCCTATCCTAATAAGTTCAGTCTGTCGAAGAATTGTGTTGAGCCCCGAGGATTGATGACCTCTCCCTGTCGGGACCACACTGCACACCCACCTCGCTGGAGCCACCACTACCCTCTTCCACTTATTTAACGCCAGCTATCCCTGCTGTTCACGTATATGAACCGATACTTTAACATTCCGATTCGTAAAAAGTAAGAGTCCATGGTCCTTCTTATTAATAGGTCCATGAATATAGTATGGGCGTGGCAGTAACGTAGAGATATCGGGCCCGTGTCCTGAACAGAAAACATATAATTGTTTTTTTTTTCTAATGTAGGCCTACAATCCTTTTGGAAAACCATTTCCAAAACCTTACAAATGTAATGGTCAATCATTTATAATTATAGCAAATTTAAAATACAACTTACGTCGATTTTAGGAACCAAATAGTCTTCGCTGATTTGAGGTCTACTGTTAGTGTCGATTTGTGCTTTTTGTGGCGTAGAAATAAGAGAGAAAGGAGGAAGTAACAAGGTGTTGAACAATGGTTGACTCTTTCGGACTATGCCCCTCAACACAGTAAATGTCTGTATAATCGCTCATTCCGCGTGACTGGAATAAAATTAGGGCTAACACCCCAGCTCTTCTATAATGCCGCTATTGAATAATACAGAGTTAGGATGGAC
>NW_022750017.1:0-594 GCF_011630105.1 Anneissia japonica
CGAAAGAGACAAGAAAACGGTGTTAATAAAAAAGGAGCAACTTCTCCGGTTCCTAACTAATTCGCTTTTAAACATGTTGAGGAGAGCTTTCCATCCTGTGGAGTGCGACCTGGATTTCTTGCGAGAACGCAAAGACCTCTTCGTCCGATGGAAAAGGGAGACCGACGCCAAGGCTATAACGGCCGAGATAAACGCATCGGGTTTGTCGCACGGCGAGCTCGTTACGAGAACCTGCGGCAGAGAAAACGTTATGGACCCGAACGCAACCGTGGAGGACATGACGGAATTCAGAGCGAGCAGATCGGTTCTGATTCACACCTTGACCGCCGTCGGGGCCGCCACCTCGCCGGAGATCGGTCGGCTTGGGGAGATCGCCAACCTGGAAAAGACGGTGCTCATGTCGTTCGAGCTTGCCAACCTCGTGTACGTGCCCGGCGTGGAAACCGATTACAGGAATTCGGAACCGGAGGAAAGACACTGGATAATAGATAGCGCGAAGAACCTCGCGAACCAGCTGCTTACCAACAGTTACGATCAGCCGCTGTGGAACTCGATCGGAGGTTCGCCGATGGCCGTGGCCGTGTCCGTCCTGCA
>NW_022750018.1:0-1198 GCF_011630105.1 Anneissia japonica
CAGCAAGTTTTGAACCTTGCCAGAACACCATTGAGATTCAAGAAAGAAGAAACAGCTGGCCCGAAGGCATTGGCGAAGATCTATTTGTGTGTACTCGGCTTGATGAAAAGTTAGGCGCTTCTGCTGAAGACAAAGAATTTATGGAGCTGATGAGCCGAGAAATGGTTAAGGACAGCCAAGGAAAATTGGTCTGCACCACTGCCTTTTAAAAGCGTCAGACAGAAATTGCCGAATAATAGACGGCAGGCTGAAAACCGGATGAAGTCGTTGTCTACCACTTTAAAAAAGAATCCTATCAAGAAGGAGCACTATTTTAACTTCATGGGGAAGATTTTGGAGAAGAATCTTGCTTGCGGGTGAACGAGGGACCAGACGACCATGAAGAAAAATGGTACCTACCTCACTTTGGGGTGTATCATGCACAGAAGCCCAACAAGTTGAGGGTAGTATTCGACGCTAGTGCAGAATATTCAGGGGTCTCTAGATATAAAGCATTGTTAAGTGGACCAGACATGATGAACCAGCTCCTCGGAGTGTTGATCCGGTTTCGTCAAGAGCCGGTAGCAGTAACAGCAGACATCGAGCAGATGTTTTATGCCTTCAAGGTAAAAGATGAGCACCGCAGATTTCTACATTTCCTGTGGTATGAAAACAACAATCCTGATGCCGATATTGTTACCTATCAAATGACCGTCCACATCTTTGGAAACAAACCCTCGCTGGCGGTGGCTATCAGTGGACTTAGGAAAACTGCTCAGGAAGCTGAGAAGCAGTTTGGCAGCGATGTCCGAGATCTGGTAGAAAATAATTTCTATATGGATGATGTGCTGAAATCCCTTCCAACTGTGGAGGATACAGTCAACTTATTGAAACAAACCCGTGATATGCTAGCTACGGCCAACATTAGGTTGCATAAGTTTGCGTCATCGAATGCAGAGGTGCTAGCATCGTTTGATCAAGAAGAGTTAGCTCCGAATCTGACAGTGTCTGATCTTTCAAGTAAAAATGAGGAAGCGATACAAAGAACGTTAGGTGTCTGCTGGGATTTGAAGTCAGATTCGTTTACATTCAGAGTGGCAGCATCAAATAACAAACCAAGTACAAAAAGGATGGTTCTGTCTGAGGTAAATGGGGTTTATGACCCAATAGGTTTGGCAGCGCCAGTGGTTATCAAAGGCAAAATGCTTCTGCGGGAAAT
>NW_022750019.1:0-621 GCF_011630105.1 Anneissia japonica
CGGTTTCCTTTATAAGAACAGGTTCCTTGTCCGATTCTCCCTTTCCCTTATTGGTAACACAACTTCCATCTATGGTCATCACGACAGCCTCGCGAACGTAATAGAATGTATCCTTCTTTACTTTAGTCGAACCCGGTTTCATTCTTTGAACGAGGTGAATAGACTCCCGCGTTTTTGGTCTAGTTATGTGTGGGTAATTTTTTAAAATAAAAATGGTACAAATTTCTTTAAAATAACTGCATGTATAATAGTATCAGAGGCATTCATTTTTAACTCGTCAATGTAAAATAAAGTTATAACTAAAGAGAGGGTTGGCTATCTGAACTGATGTAGTACTGTACTTCGACTACACTATCATCGGCTTTATGTATGTTATAACGGCTTGGAATCATCAAAAAGACCGCAATTAACTGATGATCCGTGAAATCGGCTTGCGTTCATTTGATAGGCCGGGGTGGGGAGGCAACCCTAGTACAGAAGAGTGAATTGTACATATTATTTCGAATGAGTAAACCGGTTGTTTACAATGGTCTATTTGAAATGGGCAGCACATTACTCGAATGGGTAGCACACTATTTGAAATGGGTAGCACATTGTTTCAAATGGCTAGCACACTATTTG
>NW_022750020.1:0-2009 GCF_011630105.1 Anneissia japonica
GATAATGCAAACAATATCTACTAACTATTTAATAAAATAAATGAGAAAAAATAAATAAAACAAATTTTAAAAAATTCCAAAAAAATGTTTTTTCTTCAAAAAAACAATTTTTTCAAAAAAAAATTTTTTTTTCCAGTACCATAAAAGACATGCGCTCGAGGGTGATAAACTAATAATTTTTTTTATCGGGCCTTATAACAAAATGCCTTATGGCAGAAAATATTGGAAAAGGCAGACTTTACATGTTGCATATTGCATATGATCAATGAAAATAGAAATTCATGCAGATAAGGAAACTTATACAAGGCAAGAGCATTAGCTCAACCCGCCCTCAATAAACTAACGTTACGTTATCTCACTATATTAATTGGATTAACACATTATCAAGTATAAGTACTGAGTGTTTAACACTGGTGTCCTTGAATTCAATTATGGGTAAACGCATTAGTTGCCTTTTTTATGAGGTTTTAATTGTTCTTTACCGCCGAAAGTGCGGTATTTTAACGTTAGTTTAAGGAGGGCTGGTCGGCCTAATGAGAACATTCTTATATTGTACCATGCAACTAAGATATGAATGAGCTTTCAAACCAAATTTTAATTTAAAAACTTGATAAAAACCCTATTATATTTTATTCATTTCCACTGCCAAGTTATGTTCTCATCCCTCGATCTCAGTTCTTTTCTTTGTATTTCAGTATTTTTTCTGTTCATTTGATATTAATTTCTGATTTGCATTTCTGTTAATTTCTGGTTTGTTCATGTGATACACTTGCGAAAACCAGTGCTGTATCACTGAAAGTGCTTTCACTTTAAAACTAAATAAATAAATATGGAAAAATGAATGTTATGGACTATCACTGCATGACAGATGTTTATGTATGCATTTATATTTCAAAGAATCTAATATTAATAGCTAATGGCACAGTGCTTTGATAAACTTTAACTCTGCACACCTGATACTCCCCTGAATCAGCCATGCTGCGTGGGACTTCCTAGTTAAATATTAATTTTAAAAAAAGAAAGGAAGAGAATGTAAATCAATGAACCAATTTGAAAATTTGTTTTAAAAAATGTAAGGTAAATCAAGTATAACAGAATAGGGTTGTGATACTCAGTAACTGTCACAACACAAAATAAATGGCAATTCTGAATTAAAAACAAGCTTGACTTCTAGGATTATATCCATTATTTTAATAAATCTATGTTTCAACTACCTCTACTACATCAGTTTCACGGTCATTAATTTTGTTGCTAGCGTACTTAGCCTTATTGCATAGACACAAAATTATCTCCTTTCACTACGAATCAATTTTCGGGCTTCAACAATAATTAAATGTTACAATTATTCAAATTTTCTTTCTCGTAATTGCTTTTTTTTGTGTAAAACTTCTCAAATTAATCAAACATCTTCATTTAATAGCGTCGTTGGTAGGCTAATAACGTTGCCACCGAAGGCACTTCACATTACCTGACAGGTGAAACGTGGTTAACAAATAATGTAGAGTAGCAAAAGAGTTAACATTTATAGCACGTCACAATTGGCGAGTAGTTACCACATCATATGTAGTTTAAAGTTATTTGCCACCAAGACCGGAGCGATTGTGATAGACTATTTGACTATCTGCCACCTTTATAAAGGGGATCATACACAGCTTGCATGTTGTTACATGTTTCACAGTAAAAACGCAGTCTATAGCGATCAAACGGTTGCAAATTAACTTTCTGAATTAGCGTAAGCTTTTTTTCTGTGTGTACTTAATCTATTATGTCAATAAAATAATTCATGAATCAGTTGAGCACAACAAATGAATAATAAACGCACTTTGACTTGCTTGCATTAAAATAGATTTAATGAAGTATATCTCCAAAAAGTTTAATTACTATGGAAACAGAAGGTGTGGCTCACACTGGATCAGAGCCAATTAGAAGGCAGGATGCTCACAGGATGTTTACTGTCAACAATTTAATGAACCTTACCTACATTTACCTTGGTCAGTTCCCATCCACAC
>NW_022750021.1:0-1113 GCF_011630105.1 Anneissia japonica
ATAGTTTGCATTTGCAGTAGGTTTAACGCATTTAATACAATTATCGATATTTACGTTAAATTTCTTAGATATTTTAGACTTAAAAAAACATACGTATAACAGTTTTGGTCACTCAGTTACCATTCTCAAACTAACGTGTATAAATCTGCATATCTATCTCCAGCTTGCCGACTGGTGGTATTGTGTCGGCAAACCTCTCCTGGTCTGATGTAAGCAGAAGTCCCTGGGTCTTGTTGTGGGTCGACAAAAATTGTTAAAACACATGTGACAATTGGTGTACTCCCTCGTCTCTGTTAATATTATTGTCTTTACTTCTGAACCATTTAGATCCTTATTCATCTACTGCCGACATCAGTTCCCCTGTAACTTGTAGTATTTCCAATCTGGGATGTAGTTGTGTGTGACCATATGTCCAGTGATTGCTGATTTGTGCATGTCTCATTAAGAAGAACCCATGTTGGCTCTAGTTCGTGCCCCTTTATTTATATTTTTCAACCTCATTTCATGTTCACCTATTAGTGGTCAAACCTTTTACTATTGGTCGCAATGACCACATAATAATTCTAAGGTGAGTGTTGCTCATGGAATCTTGTTTTTTCGGATGCACTAGTTCTCTCAACTTATTTTGATGTCTGAATCATGTATTAAAGTTGTTTGTGCTCATTCGATCTGATCTTTTCCGATAGACCACTGACATACAGAATCATGACAAAGCCCCTTTTGGATTTCTCTTTGGTACTCTGTACTTTTGTCTTTCTGTCTTCATGGTCCAAGAAATGTATGATTCCACTTGGAATACAACCATTAGACAGGTTAATTTGTTGATAGGTTTGCAATTAAAACTTGGGTTTTGCAATTAATAATTGACATTACTTCGCAAAAAACTAAGCAGTTTGTGTTAGAAATTTGTCGGCCATTTCGAAATTCAAAATGGCCACCATTCTTGATCCATGTGTATATCACCATTCGGCAGCTTGACATTGAAAACACAGGGTTTGGCTACCTAAATCATGTTGACCTGCTCTAATGGCACAGTTTTTTTTATTACTGTGAAAATGGCAGCCATTTTGGAATTCAAGATGGCCGCCATTTATGATTCGTGAGAATATGACC
>NW_022750022.1:0-675 GCF_011630105.1 Anneissia japonica
TTGTCAATCGGTATACTGAACAGCATCAATTGAAAAACGGAAGAGAGCCCACGCCAAATTTTTTTTTATTTGATTTTTATTTTCTCCTCAGCAGAACCAAAATTTTTGCTTGTTCTTTTGTTTTTTTTTTCTTTGACACTGATTTTTTTTTTTCTTCAACAGTTTTGTTTTTTATTGCTATTTCATTTTGATTTACCGGTATGTCCTTTTGTTTTGCTTTCGAAGTTTCATTTTCAAATTTACTAATGACAAGACAAACTTGTAGAATAGCTCCCTCTGGATAAGACAAGCTTCCATGTCAAAATTTAGTTTTAATAATAACAAGAGCATTCAGTATAAAGAGCATATCTCCACCCACTGGGCGGCCAAGTCTCTTTCTATAGAATAAATCCTCAAAAATTTGTTCCTACTCTCCAACTACCAACCACCATCTACTTAAAAAGCAAATTCCATAACACGAAAGTTTAATTCAGATCAGTTGATTAATTTTTTAGATATCTGAACTGGGACATTTTGCATTAAATTGTCCATATATCTACACTGAAATTGAATCACTTCATTTTTCGAATGCCTTTTATTGTATCAATTGTACACCTGCCAATTCTTTACATTGCAGTTGTGACAAAACTGTCTCCCAATTGTTGTAAACTGAATGAGTTTACATCCTTTGAAGCT
>NW_022750023.1:0-707 GCF_011630105.1 Anneissia japonica
ACATATTTATATGTACGGTTGGGTCAAATTTGTGTGGTGGTTAAAAAATACAGGGGGAGTCTTTATGGCTCAAAATAGTGATTTCAGGCTACATTGGTAATGTAATTCGACAGGCAAATTACAGTAACATTTTTAGCAAATTTCTTTGAAAAATATCGTAGGCATAGGGTCTAGCTACGTACACAGTATTTTCATTTTACAGTACGTAGTTTGGAACGATATCGGAAGTGGGGGTGCTGGCAGTGGCCTGCTATTAGAACTACAATTTATTTGAAAATATCTTGGGTCCGATCGTCCACACCAGTTGGGCCCAATCGTCTATCACCCGAAGTTTTCATTACGATTATCAAGAACGTACACGATCTATGCCCTGGGCTAGCTTAGCTTGCTGTCGTCACTCTGCTACGTATACTACACTACAACCGCATAACAAAGAAAGCGACCCACGTGGTTCATTCTTAAATATTACACACATTATTTAATTGTATTAGAGGATAACACGATATCATTGATTGAACGATCTAACTCGAGGCCTACCCTTGCATCGCAGTAATACTGAACTAGGCCTAGCTTAGGCCTCATGCTTTTGTGGAAAGCTAGATAGTCGTTATGTACCCGACAGTCGGCTGCCTTTATATTTTCACATTGCTGCACAGCCAACTGTCGGGGATATAGTACCTTCATATGACTACTCATACGTATACAAC
>NW_022750024.1:0-962 GCF_011630105.1 Anneissia japonica
ACTTTCCCCATAAAAAAAATGTACACTTCCTAGACCATGCAGTCTTCAAAATAAAAATTGTAACCTTCGGTAATCAACTACATTTTCCACATACATAGAAATGTTTAAAACTTTATTTAAAAAAAACCTAAACCATAATTCACCACACTATAGACACTTTTTGACAAAAATGAAAAATTACGACTTTGTTACTCAATGAGAAGTGTTCTAATATAGACAATGGGTCGTATCTCATATTATTTGTTATAGTTTTATTATTCATTATTTTCACTTGACTCGCATAAATAATTTTGTTCGAAGAACATTTATATGCAGTTGTACTTCGCAGCACTTCACTTACAATTTGCAATTTCTAGTAAAATGAATAAATGCAAGTGGTAGGGAATGACCAATCAGAGCAAAGCGCGATAAGATGGTCAACTAAGTAAGGTGCCCAACCAAAAACAAAACAAAAAACAAAAACAAAAAACAAAAACAAAAACAAAAAAAAACAAAAAAAAAACGCAAGTGCACTCACAATATAGAAAAATAAGCCAGAAAATCAGTGACAGACTCAGACAAACCATGGAGGTATAAAATTATTATTATACCTCCGTGGACAAACAGAAAAACAGATAAACACAACGCCGACAGCAATGTTGGCAATATACGAACTATAAAGTGTATATATAATAGAGCAAATTATTTAGCAATTTAATATAACATAATTAATTATACATGGAAATAAAGATATTTAAGTTAAAAAGAAGGTATACTGTTGGTGACTTCTTATATTGTTCATTAATTATAGGCCTATTCCATAATATGGTTCCCTGTGTTGTAATAGTGTCTTGCAAGATCAGTGTGGAAATTGTAAGGGCGATACATACAAGATGACCTCATTACTTAACTCAAAGATTTGATTTGGACGAAATAATTGAGAAAATTTACAGGAAGGCTATTATTAACATTTTACAAAAGTA
>NW_022750025.1:0-685 GCF_011630105.1 Anneissia japonica
AGTTTGGACGGAAACGATCTCGGCCGATGTGGAGGCGGCGGTTGCGAGGACGACTGCCGATCTTCTTTATCGTCCGCGGAGTCTTCGGCGAAGGTCCGGCCCTCCCGATCGAAGAGCAATTCTGCGAAGACGTCGACAATCGGCGTCGAACTGCGAAACGCACTTCTCACGAAGTCGGATCTCGGGTGGCAGCACAGCAGGATCCTGGCGCACGTCAGGAATCGAGAAAAGCAATCGGACGAACGATTCCACTCGACGTTTCTCCCGTTCACGACGACGACGTTCTCGAAGTACGTCGTGCCCTTCTTGGCGCCGGTCGGCGGACGGCGGTTGGCACCGTCGGCGTCCCTCGGGTCGACGGAAGCCAGCACCAACGAAAAGGTCGAGAGACTGGTGACGTAACCTTCGTTCTGCCTGCTGGCCATCTCGGCGGTCACGCCGTCGAACGAGGAGGCGTGCATGTACGGGATGCTGTGCCTGACGTGCTGCGTGACGCGCACCGCCTCGTCGTACGCGTCGAAAGCTGGCATCAGCGACGAGATCTCGAGGCGCTGTTCTTAGGCGAACGCGAGACCCGGCACGGCGAAGTCGAACCACGTCAGCCGCGCCAGGTGGGAGCTGGCGTTCGCCAGGGCGAACGCCAACTTCTCGTCGTCGGCGACCTCCGGCACAGCGAACGAGAACG
>NW_022750026.1:0-842 GCF_011630105.1 Anneissia japonica
GTTATGCTTATCAAAATCACCTTTGTAAAAATCAGTAATAAAGTGAAGTTCATCAAATATATATTCAGCCACTCTCATTCATTGTGAGGCGTAAGTTTTTGTCGCAATGTTTTTCAGTAATAGTTCTCAATCAGAAGATATTTTATTAAATACGATACGACACATTTTCTTGGGAAAAAGTTGGGATGTTTTTCAGTAATATATTTCTCACTCAAAAGATATTTTATTAAATAGGCCCCTACGACACATTTTCTTGGGAAAAAGTGGGGGGGGGGGGAAGTGCTCTAGATGTGTATAAGAGACAGCCCCCCCCCCACCTACGGCCCCTGTTGTAAGCTTAAAGCTTTCTTAACTCCAGTACTTTAAGCAAGTATTCAAGCAAGCAAGTAAACACAGTAGAAAAATCTTATACTAATACAACTGGCATCTAAACCAAAGAGGGCGCTAGACAAGTATTTTCGTTTGTCATAGAATCGTCGCGGTATCTGAAATACTGTGAGTCTTCCAAAAACAAAATAATATTTTCAAACTAAAACTAATTGAAAAAGAATCACATTAAAATTTGCAATAATTATGTTAGGCTACATTAAACAGAAGATATCATAAATCTAATTTTTAATTAAATTTTAAGATGAATATTCTTTTAAAAGGATTTTAAAATAAGATACTGTAATTTTTAAGTTACTTTTCAAGACAAAAATGTTAACTTAGTTAAGTTGTATACACTTTTTAATGCTCTTTTGAACAAACAATTAAAAATAGATACATAATGATATATTTATATAGGTTTATAAGAAACAAAATGTGTATATTCTTTATAGGCCTAATGCATTTATAATTCT
>NW_022750027.1:0-519 GCF_011630105.1 Anneissia japonica
ATTCTAAAGTATTCAAGGCACTCTACGTGAAGTCTAATTAACTTACTGAAAGAAATAGGGGCCAACAAAATTGCAATTCCAGGCCTCTGTGGGTTTTATTCCATCTAATGAGTATCTTCCGAATTCATCATCACAGAGCACAATAACAATTAATTGAAAGATATGTAATGGATATAAATGGTAGATAAATAAGAGCACAGCACATTATTAAAAAAATAATAAAGGTTAAAATTAGTGACATAAATACGTTTATTACTTAAACGAATATTATCTCGGTCGTTCCTACAATACACCTTCTTTAAACACTTTATTAGCATAAACAATAAGGGCGTAGGCCTAAACTTTATAAAATAACAAATGGTTTATATAGCTGTACAGAGCTGATGCATGCTAATTAGCAGAGGTTACTTATACGATATACTGTACATGAATTGGCCAACAGTTCCAGACAAAATAATAATAATAATAATTAAGTTGTGAGTAAATATCTAATGAAATATTACAAATTATATATATATA
>NW_022750028.1:0-1847 GCF_011630105.1 Anneissia japonica
AGTGTACGCCTCTGCTTACAGTATGCGTGCAAAAAAAAAAGTACTTAAAAGTCTTGCTTTAACAAGGACTTCTTGATTAGCGAGTCGAGCAGTCGAGTGGTAAGGCAAGGGCACCTCAAACTACAGAATGGTGCCCATATACAATTCAGCACAATGATGCTATGGGTTATCCTCCTACTGTATCTTTATTAGCTCCCCACCAAAGTTGGACGATTAAAAATCACATGACCCATGTGTAACAATTATGTCATTAGCTTGACGGTTTACAAGGCCCATAATCTCAATCATTGAAGTGAAATGGTTCCATACTACTGGGCCTGTAATATTAACTTTATACTATAGTTTAGTAGTTTAATTCTAGACTACAGAGAATGTAAGATGGCATGACTTCCAATAAACTTTCTTAGTCACAATATGTATTTCCTTAAGGATGTGCTTTGATTCTTGAATTTCCAAAATGTTCACACCTTTTCCTTTCTACTTACTTTGACTTAGCAACACATACACATGAACAAACATCAACATTAAAATTCTTATGGATAATAACTGTACTACTGTACTGTAAAGCTCATTCTATATATTTATTTGTAATAATATCTTTGATTGGAATTGAGATACAAGTTAAAGTGTTTAAGGGTGGAACTGGTCAACCCAATTTTTCCAACCTTTTTTTCGTAACTATGAAAAACCAAATAAATACAGTAATGAAATAATAATGAAAAAAAATAAATTAAAAAATAATATGAGAGACTCTGAGGTCCTATACATTTTTTGTACACTGCAAGCAAAATTCTGGATACAACCCAAGATTTTGCAATACTGTCTCCAGAGTAACAACCCCAGTGAATAGTTTAAAGTGTAAGCAGCGAAAAATACAACTAGGGTTGCCAAACATCCCAGGTTCCAGGTGCAGGACGCATTCAGTGTTGGACAACCTGGGTACACACTGGAATCGACAGTGTAAACAACACAGAGTTAAATTCCGGATTAAATTTATAGGCCTTACCTGGCGCCTAACGCAGTGGTCAGGTAGGTCAAATATTCCTTTGATGGCAACAGGCTAGGTGGCCAAGACACAAATTAAATTTCCTGCACTTCCCTATTAACTTGGCAACAAAATTGCTGATTTACTTCGTATTATATTCTAAAAATCTGCAAACACATTTCTTCAATATTGACAATAATTGCAGCTCCATCAAGACTCGAACAACTTGAGGGCGGTATTTAAACCCACGTTCATTGCCGGTGTAAAATGGGTGCTCGGGATCAACCCAAACTTTTTTGTTTGATGTAAATGGAAATGCATTTTGGTATCACTCCGGAATTAACATGTGCTTATTCTTACCTTTGCAGTGTAAAAAGGGTTATAGCAAAATAATACCAAGTGGGCATCCATATTGTGCCTCACTATAGTATTACCCCAGTCAATAGACCAAACACCTTTAGAACAATTACTCAAACCAGAACCCTGCGGGTGTTTACATTCCTTTGTACGCAACAACTAAATGCAAATTTGGGAATTGCGATAATTAATAGTCACTGTTTTAACTAAAATATGACAAGGTTTTTAAACGAATCACTTAATCACAAATAGATAAAAACATACATTAACAAAAAAAAAGTGGAGGCAATGATAATGCCAGTTTAAAACAGTAACATTTAGAAGTGGTCAGTGGTAGTGGTATGCCCAAAGACATCAATATAGAATAATACAAATTAACAACCAACATTTTGCTTTAGATTGAGATGATAGAATGCAGGGCATGTCAAAAGTTCAAATAACCCAGATGTACTGGATACAGTAGATGTTTTATTACTGGGAAGCTTTTTATATTTAATTCTGCATA
>NW_022750029.1:0-1497 GCF_011630105.1 Anneissia japonica
TGCTAATTTGTTCTGACAGTTAACTAATAATATGTATTAATATGTAATCTCACATCAGCGTTCTCTAGTAGTATGATTAAATTTGGACTCCCCGAAAGTCCTATAGGTTATAGGCCTATAATATGTAGAAGCTGTTATATCAGATTGATATTTTATAATTAGCGAAGCCAGTACATCTACGCTAGAGAGCAGGGGATTATTTCCAAGGGTATTGTCCACTTCACCAGCTATAAGGTTGTTGTTATTCTTATGTAAAGTTAGTTATTGCTCAGATTTTGTGTTTATAGCTACTGGTCATTTTGGCCTTTTGTCCTCAATAATATACAGTTACTCATAAAAATGTCTTCACAGATGTTTTTGTTGGTAAATTTGAATAGTTCACTTCAGATTTGAGAAGACAGTTTCTTTCTTGGGACTAGTATTCTAAAATTTGAGCATCTGTTTATGATGAAACAATATTTGTCCACTTGTTTACACCTAGGCCCGTATTTAGTGCATATTTGACCTAATACATATGAGGCGCCATGACATGGTTTTTTTACGTTAGATATTTATGTAATATTTTATACAATATATAATATTTTATATAATATATAATATTTCATAAATAAATAAAGGCTACTGTTACGTTTGTAAATTATTCATTTTATTTAATTTTCTATTAATTTTTAACAGTGAGGGTTTCATAAAACAAAAACAAATATAAAATTGTTTTCCACTTGCTTGTACTCCTTTGCCAGAAAAAAATAATTTGAAGTGTAAAGTGCTAAACATGTTTTGATTTGCTTCTGGTATATCACTTGGCTAGGTGTGAAAATTGTCAACCAATTAAGATTTAATTTAAGGCAATCAGTGGTTTTTAAGCATTTTGCCATCCATTTTTTAGTGTCGGGCCGGGCATGTAAATAACATTAAATAGGGATTGTGATGTCAAGTAATGTCACATTTTAAAGGAATCTGTGTAAAGTATTTGTAGGTGTGGCTCAATGTTATGTTATAACTAAGATAAATAACAGCTACAGTAGACAAAGGTCCTTCTAGTCTTATCAGTTACTACCCAGCCTAGTTTAAGAATCTGTATCATGGAAGAATGGTCAGACACATCAAGGACTTTTGCTAAATAATAAGTGAACACTTAGCTCATGCCAAGTGTTCATAGTCATTGGTTTTTTTCATTATATATTTATATAATTTTTTATTTAATATATAATTTTTTATTTAATATATAATTATTTATATGATATATAATATTTTATATATTTATATAATTTTTTATGTAATTTAGAATTTTTAGTTCCTATGCATGTAATGCAATAGGAACTATTGTAATCACTCTTTCACATTTCTTTTGTTTTTTATTGTGTGTAGTATGTGTGTGCATATGTGTATAGACATTTATGCAAATGCGCATGCGTCAAAGAAAATTTTTCCGTCATTTTGTTTTACATCGCGATGCGAAGTTCGATGTGGATTTTCTGCAGAGTTCAGTCAGGGCTC
>NW_022750030.1:0-1115 GCF_011630105.1 Anneissia japonica
GGAATCGCTTTTTTTTTTTGGTTTTTTTTTTTTTTAATTCAAAAAATGTACATTTTAAAAGAAAAATGAGGCTGAATTACTTCAAAAAATAAGAACACATTGAAGCTGATGTAAAATTTCAAATGTTTTTATTTGCATGCAATGTAAATAAATAAAATTAATCAGTATTTCTTGCCATGCCTGTTGATTTTTGTTTAACTGCTTGAAGACTGCTTGATAATATGGACTGAATTAATGAATAAAAGTAAAGCAATTGATGATTCCAATAAGGTGAAACAAATAAATTTTTAATATGAAACAAATGAATTTTTAATATACCTCAGTTCAGCCAGTTGCATCCCATCAGCACTTTCATTATCTCTCTGATCACTCACTGGGTATATACATTTAACTACACAACAGTAAACACAAGGTTGATAGAAGTTTATGACAAAAATCTGAACTTTTATATGAATATTATTGAAACACTGTAGCACATCATATACCTACACAGAACTGCTTGAAACATAGCTGAATATATAGAGTTCAATCCAATCCACTTATAAACATGTGTTAAATATTACAATTATATAATATTATCAATGTAGCCAACCAGCATAAACAATATAAAAGAAACTAGAAATAATGAAAGTTTTATTGTATTCATTATCATTTATCAGCAAGTACTGTTCTGTTATTTTCTTCTTTTCATATTGCATTGTAAAATACAATACAATGCAATTCAAAAAGTCAATGCACATTTTTATAAAGAAAATAAATGTGTTGTTGATGAATGTTCATACAAGGAAAAACCTTAATAATATCTGGTAATATTTCTCAACACAGTGTATGGTATGATGTCATATCAAATAGATAACAACATTCATACAAACAGTATACAGTTCCAATCTGATAGGACTACAGTACTTTCAATTGATTCATGTTTCTATCCATGGCCTATAATATGGCCTGAATTGCCACTAGTTCCTTATCCCTCATGTAGTGACAAGGCTTCATCCTGATTTGCAATAGCAGCCTCAAGTAATTCCACCACTCAATGTTTACATCTTTCTAATTTCTCAATGGTTTTTGCTCTATTAAAAGTACTTAATATATTATTGTCTTTTTACAAAAAA
>NW_022750031.1:0-1177 GCF_011630105.1 Anneissia japonica
TATATATATATATAGTATTGTGTATTTTTTGTGTTTATTAAGCCTTTGAAAGTTATTATTTGAATTAATTTATTTTGCTATTCTTTTAAATTTCCATTTAGATTAAAGTAATACAGTTCTAGGATAGGTTATTAACCTGAGCTGCATTCCATTTTCTATAGTGAACAGTATGCAATACTCTACTATTTCTTGGTAGGTTGTTCCCCCTGGATTTAGTCGGGGTATTGTACATTCCTGTGGTCCTATAAGGGAAGTTTCCTGTCCACCTAAACTTGATGGATGACCGGAACCGAGATAGGGAATGGAAAATGACTTAGGTGTGTTAACCAATACTAGGAACCAATAAGAATTAAATTTTCTCATGATAATAAACCAGTGGAATACGTTAAGACGCGAACAAGGAGGAGTCATATCCTTCTTTAAAACACTGAACAGTTTGATAGAGAGGAACAGGAAGAGTCAAAAAGAAATCCAGTCCAGTGAGAAGAGAGCGGTACCTCAGCCCGAGGGCCGTGGCTCTGGCCATTTGGCTATTCCATCAGAGTACTGTACCAACATAATTCTACACTAACTTAGATGGGGCAAAGTCTACTAGCCCGTTCAGCTCTGATCGAACTGACTATAAATAGAGATCGGGTAGGCTGCTGTTCCCAATCTAAAGATGAGTTTAGTTAGCTGGAGTATTTTAATTTTTGTTACAAGTTTCGAGATTTATGCTGGAGGAATACCCAGGCTCATGTCTGATCGACATGGGATGGTTGATGGTGTTACCTCGGATTGACGTTTTGATTTCCGGACTGATGATTTACTTAAATCGCCATTCCATTCCTGCTCAAGTTGGATTCGCTTCTATATTTTATAACTTTGTTTTGGAATTCCGACGGTTGCTGTTCCTTCTAATATTATTGGACAGTTGAATGGACTATGCCTATCGTGTTTTATCTTCAAGTTGTTACCACGTGAGTAGTTGTTAGGTTAGTTTAAGTTTCAGTTTAAATCTCCCATTGTAATCCCTCTTTAATTAATAAATGCTATAGTTGTGTTAACATAGAAAAGATTTTGTAGTTTTCATTTGTGGTTGCATAAGCCTACTGACTGAGCATCGCGTAACTGGAACCCGAGCCCCCACGATGAATTAAGTGACTGTTTGCTTACATAGTAGTGGCCACCCGCTACA
>NW_022750032.1:0-843 GCF_011630105.1 Anneissia japonica
TTACAGTGGGCTAAAATTACAATAAACGATATAATACAATACATCGAGAATAGTTAATTATTTAGTGCTATAATATATACACACTTTATCAAAATGCAATTCTACTGGAGAAGAATACCAAGGAAATAATGTTGCTTCAATTAGTTCTATTTAAGTCATATAGGGGGAGTTTATTGAAAAATTTAGGATACGCCCTTAGCCCAATGAGGCAGACGCATCGCCTGAAGGTACGATACGATCGGGGCGGTGTTATCGCATGTTGTAGGCCCAAACGACGAGGAACGACCGATAAAATTTGCGTCGCGTTCGTTAAAATATTCTCAAATGGAAAGCGGAACGCTTGCGATAGTGTACGCTTTTCAGCGATTTCACCTTTGATCAAATAATTTAGTCTGGTTTTTAATTCGTGTAATATGTGATTGTTATTCTTTATATTTTTACATTAGACAGGACGTTTCTTCTGGATGTCAGCCAGATATCATCCGTTGTAACGTTTTGGCTAGTTGTTCAACTAGTCCTGGTGCGTGTAACACTGTAATGGTCTTTTCTGAAGTTGTTGAAGACATGGTAAATGTTTCCGGTCATTTGGAAAACGCATCCACGACTGTAGGTACATTAGACCATTGACTGGTCCCTCGAAATCAATATGTATTCGCTCATTGATTACAAGCGGGTAGTCATGCATGGATGGTTGGGGGAAGGGGCTTGTAGGATCGTTTCTGTTTACTTGGCATGAGTTACATGCAACTGGAGGGGTGTGAGTATTTGGGGGGGGGGGGAAGGCGTGCTCCCACGTGCACCCCCTAGATACACCACTGCATCCTTTCCCGGCCACCACATATA
>NW_022750033.1:0-4518 GCF_011630105.1 Anneissia japonica
GATTGGTTACTCATTTTGTGATTGAATGTCATTTAACTTGACCACCCAGCAAGGTCAAGGAACATCCCAGCTAACACAAAACGTTAAAAAAACGTTTTGAATTGGTTTTAGTTTGGGTTTCGTTTTTGTGAAACGTTTTCAAAACGTTTTTAAAACGTGCAAGTTAAAAATTTGTGCTTTCTGATAAGAGACTTTTGCACCAAAACGTTAAAAAAACGTTAGAAAAACGTACGTAAAAAACTTACAAACAAGTGTGTAAAATAGAACGAAATCACAACGTTCTGTAAACGTTATATCACAACCAACTTTTCACCAATTTTCACAAAAATTGTTATCGTTTTTATAAAACGTTTTAAAAACGATTTTAAAACGTCGCTGTGTAAACCTTGCCTTTTGATTGCAGATTGTTTGCACCAAAACGTTAAAAAAACATTAAAAAAACGTACGCAAATAAATTTACAAACAGGTGCATAAAATAGAACGAAATCACAACGTTTACAGAACGTTATATCACAACAAAATTTTCACTAACTTTCATCAAAAATGTTATCGTTTTTATAAAACGTTTTAAAAACGATTTTAAAACGTCGCTGTGTAATATTGCCTATTGTTTGCAAATTTAATGCACCATAACGATATAAAAACGTTATGAAAACGTACGCAAAGACTCCTCAACAAATGTATAATTATAACGAAATCACAACGTTCACAGAACGTTATATCAAAACCAAATTTTCACCAATTGTCAGAGAAATTATTGTTTTTATAAATCGTTTTTAAAACGATTTAAAAACGTTGCCATATATTGCGTTTTATTTGCAGTTTCCTTGTAACACGTTATATCGTCATTGCGGACTTATAAAATCCGCATACGCTATAAAACTAAAAGAAAATGCATACTTTTGGAGTCCGTACTGAGCCCAAAAAATCCGCAATGAAAATATAACGTGTTTTGTACAAAAAGTTATAAAAACGTTATAATAACGTAAGAAAAATACTTACAAACACGTTTATAAACACGTTTATCACAATTAAATCACAGCGTTTACAACGTTATCTCGCAACCAAAAATGACCACCATTTATTCCAGAAATTTAATTAACATATTTTATAAAGACGAAACGTACCCAATGCTACACCCAAACAATTAACATAGGTACAATCAAATTTGAACCAATTTATTCAGGTTAATTGTTTTCTTTAACTTTAACACATTAATATATATGTATCTACGTAGTCACCGTCATCATCCATGCATTTATAATGAGTCTTAGCCACGAATAAAATTTACTGATTCGTCAACAAGCGTCATGTGACAATTTATCTACGCGAACGCGCGCAACCGTTGACCGATTGCCACTTTGCGCGCGCAACCGTTGACCGATTGCCACTTTGCGCCTGTTTTTCGTTGGATGATGTAGGCTATGTGACGTCCGTTTTCTGAATTCAACTTCTGCTGATACTTTTAGAAACCCTAACTTTTAATCTGATCGTATACAATTTTATGAAACTATGGAAGGTAAGTTTATTATTTGATATACATTACGTTAAATTGTCCTTTAGAAAAAACACAATAAAAAACACGTCAACAAGCCAGAGCCGTCGGTAGGCCTAGGCCTAGGGCCAAAGCCTGGCCAGGGACCGGGGCTAGGAAAACACGTCAAGCCAGCTCTAGGCCTAGGTAGGTAGCCAGAGGGTTGAAAAAGAAAAGTACGAACAGATTTTCTAGCAAAGGGAGCACAAAGGCGCACTGGGAGTTGAGGGTCTAATGCTCATGCCCTCGGGGGAAAAAAAATCTGTTTTCTGCAATAGGCCTAGTTTGTTGTTGGTGTTATTTGACGTCAGTTTTTTTGGTTTTGTGACATGGTTCTATCTAAATACGGATCCTAGCTAGGCCTAGTTCCACAGTTATCCTGTGCTGTAGGCCTAGGCCTAAGTGTGTATTGAACTGCGAGACATTTAATGACAAATACTCCTTTTCATAGGTTTAAATCAAGAACAAACCTGGGAATATCATGATAGATGAGGCAAATGTGCCTTGTCTGTCTCATGCTAGCGACCCTGTATTTGCCCTGGTACTGGCACATAGGCCTAATCTAATTATTTTTACTAGGCCTAGTGATTCTTAGGCATGACGTTTTTGTATTTTTCATGAGAAGTTGCTGGCTATAATATTACAGTTCAGATTTCTAAGTCTGCTTTCAGTGTCGGAACAGGTCACAATGTCATTCACCATTTTTGATTGTGCTGAATACTATTTTTGTATTGCCTGTACGACTGCAGCTCATTTGTGGATTCTATATATTAATTGTTTATTAACTTTTCTTTAATTAATATTTTTGGGTTGATGCCATTAATTAATAATTGATAAATATATGTTTACTTTTAGTTACCAATGAACTGAGGGAAGAAAGTCCAACAGCATTTAGGCAAGTCCACCGTTCTTCTGTAAGGCACCCTGTATGCATAATTAAATAAGGTAAGTCCAGGCTTTATCTTATTATAATTGTTATTATTATTATTATTATTATTATTGTTATTGTTATTGTTATTATTATTATTATTATTATTAATATTATTATTATACAATATAATGTCATTGTTTGTTGATTATTGAAATGGTAGGCTAATCACTGCTATCAGCATGATATGTTAACCTTGTATGTACTGTGTGCGTATGTTTATCATTCCATAATGATCACTTCAAACAGTTTAATTAACTATAATATTTTCATTTATTATTTTCATTATATTAACTAATACATTGATTTAGAATGGGAATTAATTGTTTTTAGGATGTCAAGTATCACGGCTTCAGACAAGTTATTAGAAAGTTTTAAATTATCATGATAATTTATACTTACCTTATATTATTTTTTCATAAATATTTAACATAGGCCTACACATGTTATTTTTAATAAAAATGTAATTATTCTAATCTGTTGAATTTGTTTATAGGACTAATATTCAGCAGTCAAATAATATATTAACAAGGGTGATCATATGTTTGTAATTAATTCTATTGAGTTGGTGTTACCTTGGGACTATTAAAAGTATGGTTTTTATAGCTGTTATATAGCAAATGTTTTACTATGAGATACTCAAAAGAATATGTTTGGTTATTAAGTCAAGTTTAACAGTAATGAAAATCACTTCACTTCAGAAAACACTACTAAAACTCATCCTACATGTAGAATATTAATTATCAAAAGCAAAAAAGGCCGACTGTAGATTAAATTGACACATTTTTGTGTTCACTTTTTACAGAAACTTTGTAATGAAGAAGATATAGTTGCCAGAAGAGATGACAACGATGAGGACGACAGCAATATTATGTGAATGCGTTTGATTTGTAGCACATCCTCTTTATTGGTTCTGATACAACATTCTACTTCCCAAATTGTTCCATTGTGACAGAACAGCTATGAATTTCCTCTGTCAAGGCTTGATTCAGAGAGAGTGTAGCCATCTGCTTTTCTCAGTATCCAAGATTTTAAGTGTGCACTAATGGAGTTTTATACACTAGGCCCCTTGTTTATTTTTGATATTTTTTTGACATTTTTAAAATCAATTGAACTTGCCAAATACTGACTGAAATAACTGTACTTACAGAAATAGTATAGAATTGTCAGCACTTGACTCTAACTTGATTTTGATTTATTATTTTTTTGGATATTGATTATTGTATATCCTTTTGTCCTATATTGAAATGGGGCTTTTGCTAATTTACAGTATCATACAGTACAGGACGCATTAAACATTAAAGGATAAACACATAACGCTATATAATTGTAAGTAATTTTGTATTGTTGACCTCTTTTGTCCCAGAGCATCAAAGTTAACACGATGTAGTTGGAATCCTACATGTGACCAGAGGCCGACCTAAGGATATGCACGGTTCAGTGTACAGCCTTTGTTCAATTTTTGAAAACGTCTTAGAATACCAATCAAACTCAAAAGTTTTACCGTTATTTTGATGTTTTTAAACGTTTTTTAAGCATTCTTAAAAGGTGTTACAAGACCAAAGTCAATGTAACTAGAGTTAAAAATTACTCTATTTACATTGACTTTGGTATTGTAACACATTTTAAGAATGTTTTAAAAACATAAATTTAACGTTATAATAACGTTTCTGAATGTTTAATTGAAACGTTATTAAAACGCTTTAAAAACTCCACATAATTACGTTTTTAAAACGTAATATTATAACGTTTTACAAACGTAATAAAAACCCTTTTTTAAACGTTTTTAAAACGTGATACAAGAATAAAGTCGATGTAATCAAGGTTATTTTTACGTTATAATAACGTTTTTAAAACGCTACATTAAAACGTTTTTTAAACGCTTCCAAAACTCCACAAAATTACGTTTTCGAAACGTTTTACTAAAACGTTTTTTGAACCAAACTCATACGTTTTTATAACGTTTTTTTAACGTTAAAGTGTTAGCTGGGATAACGTTACATTCGTCAACAAGAGATACAACTTGTCCTCAAGTTAACCTTTTGACCAGTCACGT
>NW_022750034.1:0-949 GCF_011630105.1 Anneissia japonica
TATCACCATCATCATCATTATTATTATTACTACACACCTTTAATTATTATTATTATCACCATCATAATCATTATTATTATTACTACACACCTTTAATTACTATTATTATCACCATCATCATCATTATTATTATTACTACACACCTTTAATTACTATTATTATCACCATCATCATCATTATTATTATTACTACACACCTTAAATTACTATTATTATCACCATCATCATCATTATTATTATTACTATTATTACTACACACCTTTAATTACTATTATTATCACCATCATCATCATTATTATTATTACTACACACCTTTAATTACTATTATTATCACCATCATCATCATTATTATTATTGCTATTATTACTACACACCTTTAATTACTATTATTATCACTATCATCATCATTATTATTATTACTACACACCTTTAATTACTATTATTATTATCACCATTATTATTATTACTATTATTACTACACACCTTTAATTACTATTATTATCACCATCATCATCATTATTATTATTACTACACACCTTTAATTACTATTATTATCACCATCACCATCATTACTATTATTACTACACACCTTTAATTACTATTATTATCACCATCATCATCATTATTATTATTACTACACACCTTTAATTACTATTATTATCACCATCATCATTATTACTATTATTACTACACACCTTTAATTACTATTATTATCACCATCATCATCATTATTATTATTACTACACACCTTTAATTACTATTATTATTATCACCATCATCATTATTACTATTATTACTACACACCTTTAATTGCTATTATTATCACCATCATCATCATTATTATTATTACTACACACCTTTAATTACTATTATTATCACCATCATCATCATTACTATTATTACTACACACCTTTAATTACTATTATTATCACCATCATCATCATTATTAT
>NW_022750035.1:0-1015 GCF_011630105.1 Anneissia japonica
CCCAGTTAAACTTATTTATGTCAACGTGCTAATTATTACATTTTAAAACAATAATTAAAAATGTAATATCAGGGGGCCGCGAAACTGTGGCTAAGTTGACTTGGTGCCGAGTTGACTCGAATTCGATCATGCTTACGTCCTGTGGTGCGTTGGCAGTCAACTCGCCTCTACAAACTCGCCCCTAGAAAATTCACCGCCTTGAAAACTCCCCATACTAAATCATCTCACCAAATAAAAAATCCTACTCTAGGCCCTATAGGGCTAGCCTTGAAGGGACGAAGGTCCCAATGAAAAACAATGTCGCTCCTTGATAGCTAACATTGTCTATTTAATATCACAGTAATTCATTATTAGACGAATTGTACTCCACAAATCTCAGCCCATACCTCGCACAACTCGTTAACGTCTCGTATCTATTGTCGTGACGTCATGGCTTATGGCTCACACTTGTGATGTCTCGCACTTGTGATCAAATAACACGTTGGCTCACACTTTGGCAACACTCTTTGGCAGTCAACTCGCCCCTAGAAAATCCGCCCTTGGAAACTTTTCCCATAAAAGAATGTACACTTCGTAGACCATGCAGTCTTCAAAATAAAAATTGTAACCTTTGGTAATCAACTGCATTTTCCACATGGGCAATTCCAAGCAAACATGGACATGACACCAAAAATTAAAATCTATGTCACAACTTTTTTTCCACTTCTAAGTTATAGCTAACATGTGTAAGTAAACAGAAATCAATTTTTTTTAAGGTTCTGTGTCGCATTGTGCAAAGGCAGACCTGTTTTCCCCAACTGTCCTCAGATTCATTAAAAATGAGCACACCAAGGAGATTTCTTCAAAGTTGTATATTTCCCCCAAAAAAGATTCTTCTCCCAAATGTTTGATATGTTTGATTAGTACCATGACCCATCTTTCATAATATAAAACAAATTCCAAGTTGCCTTTTCTATGCAAGCTGTACAGTGAGTGTGCCTGTCAAAGCTTCAGAGTGATGTAATGCGACTAACCG
>NW_022750036.1:0-445 GCF_011630105.1 Anneissia japonica
CGAGACGATGAACAAGATTCTGTTGCTCTGCGCTCTGTGCACCGTAGCCTCCGGCACGCACTGCGTGGTCGGGAGATTCGCATGCCTGTTGACGTGTCGGTCCGGTTACTCTCTGTCCGTCGGCGCAGGAGTGAATACAACGACGCAGGGTGACGCCGAATACTTGCAGAGATCGTCGGCTACGCTCAACAGCTTCACTATGCGGTCCTGCCGCTCCGGTAGATACCTGTCCTCGGAAGTAAACGGAACGATTACGGCCGTTGACGAGTGCGAAGGGGACCTCTGTCACTGGCAAAAAAGACACAGACGTGGAAAGGTAGCGCGTTCAAGAATATGGCCACCGGACGTTACCTGTCCATAAGAAAGAACGGCGAACCGTCCTCTTCCAGCTCTTCGAAGGCATCGAGAAAAAGAGCCAACTTCATCTTCCACAGTTGTAAAGTTG
>NW_022750036.1:478-1099 GCF_011630105.1 Anneissia japonica
AAAAATAAAAGTTGTTGACAAAAAGAATAAATTGCGTTTCTATCTTTTCTTACCCGCGTTTTATGCGTGTGTGTTTGTGTGTGTACGTCCAGAGAAGTGATGATGTTTGAACTTAGTGACTTCGTTAAAGTATATTGCCAATATTTCGATATCTTTGTTGACTTTCACGACGAACGTGACTCTAGCGAATTAATGACAAAATAATGACGTTTCACAGCCACACACTCACACTGGCACACAGATTCAGACTTCGTGTGTATAAGAAAACAATTTAAACTTTTTTTCCCAATTTTTAATATTGTAAACTTTTCCAGTAAAATAACATAACATATTTTTTTTTGTTAATTACTTCTTTCGAACTGGAATGAAGGCACCTCTCCATGCGATTTGTTCGGTTTTGCCAATCCTCGTCTGCCAAATTTCCATTAGGAACCGTTAGCAGTAGGCGAAGAGTGTCTCCCACCGCTAGTGGATTATCTTATCCGATTCCATGAAGGAGGAGAGTCTTTGCCCGAAAGAGCAAACCTCGTCCGGGTCTTCGCAGCTCTTCAGTCTCTGTTCCGCGCTGAGGTACAACCTCTCCATCACAGAATCGTGGCCTTGGACGGTGGTCAATATGGC
>NW_022750036.1:1870-6174 GCF_011630105.1 Anneissia japonica
AGATGTGTATAAGAGAATGCATAAAGACAGAGTCATCTCTCCGGGAATCTCGGATTCGAAATCGCGGATCAATTCTGCAGCCGACCTTGTCCTCTCTAACACACGTTCGCCTCCGTCCTCGTACACCTTTATTCGCATAGTCAACGACATGATTCCTCTCGTGCTACAAGCGTCCCCTTTTATATACGTCGTTCCATTTTTGAAAGCTAACGAGACGATGTCGTCATCGATATCTTACTTACGTCATGCGTCACCGGACGAGAGGTGAAAGTGTTATATAAATAGAAGCTGGAGACGAGTTGCAAAAACCAGAATGGAATAATGTCGCAAGAAGAGATGTACTCGTCTTTGGTTGAGAGGGTGAAAACTCTGTGGTCCGCCGACTCGCTCGTTGTCGAGAACGTGTTGCGTGCGTTGGGTAATAGCAGGACGGAAAAGGTGACGATGTCGAAGGAAATTAGAACCGAAATGATACTGCAATTGACTCTTTTGAAAAAGAAGTTCGGTTCCTTGAAAGAAAAAAAGATGCAACCTTCGAGCTCGAAATTACACAGATATCGGATGCGAAATTCCAAAAAAGAGGGAACCCAACAAGCCTGTTCGAAGTCTGCCAACAAACTGCGCGAAACAATTTTCCGTCGTCGGATCGCAGAACGTTACAGAAAATTTTTCGCCCAACACCTACACTTGAAATCGACGGCGAGAGAATGCGAGACGATCCTGAAAAGTGCGACCCCTTGTTAATTGTTTCAATAAATTTTGAAAATTTGAACCTTGTGTGCCTTTTGTGTTTCTTTTTTAGCGAATGTCGGCATAATATCTGATCTCCTAGTATTGTAGAGGGCGATCTACATGTTTCTACGTATGTCAGCGCAATAACAACAACAAAAACTTACACGAGCATAATTATTTTTTTTTATATTTTACGAAATTTATTTATTCAAACGTCGAATAATGTACAATTACTATTATCTTGGATGCTGTACATTTTTTTCTTCTCCATCACTTAGTCAAACCTCGATACCTTTCCACAATGAACTCAATCAGGAGCCACAATACCACTATATAGGTAAAGCAAAGAACAGAATCCATTAAAGATTTGACAGATGCGATGAAAGTTCTTCTCTCTTCTTCGAGTATCGACAGCCTTTCTCCAAGCAATACGTCATTCTTCTTCCAAGCTTTTTCCAAGTACTCCTATATATTCTTTTCTCTCCTCCATCTGCATCTGCAGATTTCTTACATCAAAAGAAATTGAAACGAAAAAACACGAAGTACCGAGAATGTAGCATATTTTATTTTTAATTAATACGCCGAATTCACACGAAGATTTTGGTGCCGACCGGCATGTTTGCAGTGATCGCTTTGTACCGATCGCTCACGTCGGTTCGACGAAGACGGACGAAACACGTGTTCGTAAACACGTGTTCGTGACCACCTCCTCGATGTCGGTGACTTCGAGCGTACTTATCTTCGTCCGCTTCGGGAATTCCACAGAGTTCTTCGAAAACAACTTCGTCTTCCTGAACTTGTTCAGCTCGTCGGAAACAAACCGTTCGCATTGGGGAGACAGCATTTCGTCCTCGATGTATTTCGAAATGATCAGTCTTGGCGTTCTCTTTCCTCTCTTTATTATTTTTTTCGGAGGATGACGTAGTGATGTCGTCATGTGTACTCGGAATCGTTATTCACCTCTTCGCGACGTACATCAGGAACACCATGTCTTCGATGTCGTCGGGATCGATGACTTTCGATCGTCTGAACGCATCCAGTTCCTCTTTCCGTTCGGTGCGCACGGTCAGCAGCAGGGACAGCGCGTGCGAGAGAATCCAGCAGGCGACGGTCGCCCACCAGTAGGCGGCGAACGGCAGCAGCGAGACGAACGACTGCAGAGGCGCCACGTGAAAGAAGAGGCCGGCGACGGCCACGCACGCGCGAGACGCCGGTGACGCATCGGCGAGGACGGCGGCAGGAACTACGACGGACGCGATCAGAATCAGACTTCGAATCCAGAGCTTCCGTTTCGGCGGCTCAGAGTACGCCCATTCCAAGTACATAGCGGACAGCTGGCACGTGAGCACCCTTCTCCAGAACATCTCGCGCTCGACCGACTGGCGCGGCAACTTCGTCCCGGACACCTTGCCCCGTAGCCGAGCACTCGCACGTACGTCTCAAAGTCGGGAGGCGCCGGTCTGCTTTCCGAGAGGACGCTGTCGAAGTGATAACGGAGCACGTTGGCCGCGACGTCGGCCATCCTGTTCGCGCCGAACGTCCATTCGAGGAAGACGAACGGCAGGAAGGACAGGACGAAGAACGACGCTCCGACACAGATCACAACCTTCATCAGCCCGTCGGATCCAGTTCGCGGTTGCAAGTGGGGGGACACTCTTCCTGACCGACGACGTAAGTTTCGTGGTATCCGTACTTCCTGTATCTCTCGACGGCGAACGTCTCGTAGAACAGGAACGAGAAGGCGGCGCACGCGATCATCGTCAGACTGGCTCTCCTCGCGAACTTGGATCTCACCAACCACACGGTGGACGCGGACGCCACCCGTTGGATGGAACGCAAGCGTCTCAGACTCATGTTGCCCGGAATATCACGTCTCCTTCGAAGACTGTAAATACTTCCCTGACCATGCCGTCTTGCGTCGCGTGCTCGAACGTCGTGTGCCCGATCCTGAAGAGTGTGCAGAAATGAAGGCCGTCGCGAACGCTGCCGCGTCAATTTCGGAGGTGCAGGCACGCAGATTCTCGCTGAGACCATGGCAAGTGAAACTGACGATGCACCTTAGGAAGCGGCCGCATCCGAGTGCGATCATTTGGTGTTACGATCCGAACGGTGATTCCGGGAAGAGTTTCATGGCTACATACCTTGCGGCGGTCGATAACGCGATAGTCTTTCGCTCATGCGAGACGCACGAGGACACGTACGGGTACGGGGGTCAGAGGATAGCTGTGTTCGATCTCGACCGCCGCCAGAGGAGACGCGTCGATTACGAAGTGCTGGAACTGTCTCTTATACACATCGCAACGAAGGACAGAGGAAAGTATAGCGACACCATCTGAGTACGTATGTGCGAATTTTTTTTTCTATATAAATACCGTTAATGAGAACCGATAATTATTCACTCCAACGATGTCGATCGAACTGGCAACACGTAACCGTAATATGGATTTGGACAAAGACGATGCAATCGTCAAACTTCTCGACAAGTTGTCGCTGGAATACTTGAGTCGGTGACAAACGTGCACCAAAGGACGAGCGACAACGGACGCACCGTCCTCAAATGCGTCGATGCGTGGGACCGAAGACAGGCGACCGACATACTCAAGGTGAAAGCCGTCCGTCTGTCCGCCGTCGAGGGAGACGAATCGCGTTCGAAATGTTCGGTCGAGTTCTTGGATAAGCACGGCAACAAGACGAAGACTATCAGCACGGGTTCGATGGGCCTCATGTACGAACCCAACCTGGGCGAGCTGGGCAACTACGTGACGTCCGAGGAGAAGCAGAAGAGGATGCAGACCACCGGCTGCAACCAGATGTTTGAAGAACGTGTCGGTACGACGGACGTGAACGCCGCCAGTTACTCGTTTAACCTCAACGGAATCTACAATCCCGAAAACGGGCCGTTCAGGATGGCGAAGATGAGACTGGTGGCCATCTTGATAGACGCCCTGTTCTTTCACCACGCGGCGACCGCTTGGATGTCGCACCCTAGTTACAAGGAGTGTCACGACTCCAGCGGCAAGTTGAACGTCGATCGATTCTTAGCTGGATTCGTGAAGAGATTCAGGGGTCGTTACGGATCGAAAGAGGTGGCGGACGGGGCCGGCGTTTACCAGAAGTTCAAGCTTCCCGTCGAAGGATCGCCGAGATGTCCACAGATCAAGATGAAGACGGGCACCAGCTTCAGAAAGGCGAACGACCTCGCTCGATCGCGCAGTTCAAGTGAGGAAAACAATCCGGATCTCAAACACGTGTCTGATTGGGCGAAGAACGCCTTCCTCGAAAACGCCGACACGGACAGGAGGTACAAGAACTTGCCGGTCGCCGACCTGATACCCGGTCTGCCACCGAAGCCGATGTCGGGTAAGCGGCGGTCCGAGATAGTCAAGGGAGATCTGGCGCGCGTAAGCTTCAACGTGGTCTGCTACTCGGACAACAAGTCGACGCCGACCTTTTCGCCGGTCCCGTATCCGACTCGGACGCCAGCTACGACGAATTCTTCTCGAGACCAGCCATCGAATCTCCACAGACCATCGTGGCCATAGTGAACGGCATATTGGAGAGGGAGGCATGCA
>NW_022750036.1:6180-9136 GCF_011630105.1 Anneissia japonica
GAGGCGTGCCTGATGGCCGGAATCGATCGCACCGACTATGAGGAAGCACTTGAGTTGATGGAAGCCGCTAGATTGGAGATGATGGAGGAGAAACACATCGATTACGCCGTCGACGAGGACAAAGGAAACGAAGAACTTGGACGAAGACGCAGACTCGAACAAGGAAAACATCCCCCTTGCAACGGAAAGCGTGATTCCGATTGCGACGAGGTGGTGAAGGAGAAGAAGAAGAGGAAGCTGTTCTTAAACCTCAGTAATACACAGTTGTAAAAAAAGGAATATAAATCGACAGAAATTAGTTCGATAAAAACTAAGATAAATTGAAATTCAGGTCAATAAAAGTTGTTTACGAAAAAATATATATATTGTGTTTACTTGTCGTTATTCTTTCGAGTTTTCGTTATATACAAAGACCGCTTTGGAATATCCGCCATTGCAGAAATGATGGCCGTCGCGAACGCTGCCGCGTCAATTTCGGAGGTACAGGCACGCAGATTCTCGCTGAGACCATGGCAAGTGAAACTGACGATGCACCTTAGGAAGCGGCCGCATCCGAGTGCGATCATTTGGTGTTACGATCCGAACGGTGATTCCGGGAAGAGTTTCATGGCTACATACCTTGCGGCGGTCGAGAACGCGATAGTCTTTCGCTCATGCGAGACGCACGTGGACACGTACGGGTACGGGGGTCAGAGGATAGCTGTGTTCGATCTCGACCGCCGCCAGAGGAGACGCGTCGATTACGAAGTTCTGGAAGGTATCAAGAACGGTCTGGCTTTCGGTGCGGAACGTTTCGCCCAGACCAAGTTCTTCGAATTCGTGCCGCACGTCGTCGTGTTCGCAAACTTTCCGCCAGATCGGCGCGCACGATCCGACGGCAAATGGCACGTTCTGGAGATCACGACAAACGAAAAATGTAAGGACAATAAAAATTAAATATCCGAGCAAAAAGAAAAATAAATGTATTCTATATATTTTTTTGAATTAATTGGTGTACCCACGCAAAAGTAAAACACACTATGGACTCATAATTCACATTTAATATTTTTTTTTATTAATATCCTTTCATCTTCAAACATTTAAACTATTCATAACTTGATCGTAAGTTGGAGGTGCTTCGAATCCGGAGATGCGGACACGACCCGAGTGGGACGATCGGAGGTAACTTCTCTCCAGTCCTTCTCAACTTTCTTCCACAGGCTCGCGATCCAGTACAGCCACCACCCGTTCACGGAGTTGAGACACACGAAAAGGCACCAGAAGACGCCGATGCTGAACTCGCACAGCTGACTCGACGTGGATTTCCCGTGGAAGATCGACGACGCAGAAACAAGAAACGCCGGAAGTACCAGGTTGAAAACTATCGTGAAGAGAAAGTGGAGGTTGACGACCGTTCGGAAAGATCTTTTCCTCGGCCTCTCTTGGTCCCAGAACTTTCCCATGACCATCAAAATTCTCCACGTGGCTCTGCTCCCCTGGGCGCACATCGTCATCACGGACATCGTGTGCTCCTCTTCGACGAATATCGATATCAGCAGAGAGAAGATGGCGACGACGTCGTACAAGCATTCTTCCCACTGGTGGACGGCATCGAAAAGGAGAGACTCTACGAATTTGAACGAGAAGACACCCAGGGCCACTGCGAACATGACCTGCACGTCCAATCGTTTCACCAGGCTGCCGTCGTACATCACACCCGACTTAAAAACCACCATCACCGCCACGGCCGGTAAAAATATGCTTGAGTAGCATTGGATGAATCTGTCCGAAAAAGGAGACAAAAGAAAAAGAAAGAATGAATTTTTAAGGACACAAAAAATAAAGCAATCAACGTTTAAAAGAAAAACAACAAAAATTGACACTCACGTTCTGCACACGAGAAGTTTGTTTAGACGATTGAACGAGTAGATCTGATCATACCGTATTTTTCTGAAGATAGCGATGAACGAGGCGTACAGAAACGTCCACACGTTGAGGGTCAAGAGGAATGCCGTCGTCACCGTCGGTTCCCACATGTTGAAGCGTCGATCACGAATGCGTTGAGAGTTGCAGTTGTCGCGATAAAGACATAAATAAAAAAAATAATGGTAATCACTTGGCTTTAATAGGTCTCGGTCTTTTGGAAAACGATCTGCGCCTCCTTTCTGCGGACGAACTGCGTTCGACGACGACGATCGGTCGAAGTGAACGGTCGGCGGACGTGCGAGCTCTTATGGACGCGTACGCGCAGACGACGGTCGCGACCACCAAGGACAGCCAAGTTATCAGAGCCGGTATCCAGATGGTGAAAGGAATTCTGCCGATGAAGTGCAGGTTGAATTCCGACATCGCTTTGCCGACGGCGCGAGCAGGAGCGATTGTGAGACTGGACAACGTCCTCGCGAAGGCTTCGATGGGCGACGCCGACAGTTTCGGATCCACGATGTGCGCCGTGTGGTACGTTCGGCATCTATCTTCCTGAAACGCTATCTTCCTGCCGATCCATTGCACGAACGCGCGCGCTCCGCCGACGTCGTCCGGGGACTTGCAGTGTTCCGGGACTCTCGAAAGCTTCGACATCTCGGCCCTGTTCTCGGCGACTTTCTCCCTGTACAGCAGCAGCCAGTTCCAAGGTACGCTGACCACGAAGAGAACGACGAACACCTCGACCAGTATTCCGCGTCTGACCAACATCGGAGGGAGGGACGTCGGGTGGCCGTCGTCTCACATTATTAAACGTGCGTTTTCGTAAGCTCGAAAACGAAGCCGGTAACAGGTATGTTCGCGTTGAAGCTGACGTCTCCGCACAATCCTAAGAAGGCGCATCTCGTCGCCTCTGACGCCAGCGGTCTGCTCGCCGTCGCGACAGGGACGACGGACTTCGTTTCGAAAGGAAGCGATATGTACGAATGCCAACTATGGTTTCGCACGTCCTTCCCTCCCGAGATCAGGAGGGCGGCGATCGCCGTTCGTTTCG
>NW_022750037.1:0-914 GCF_011630105.1 Anneissia japonica
ACAGACAACTAACTAACATTACAAGATATTTATAACAAAATATAGAGCTTAGAACTAACTGATCACAAAGGTTCTAACGTGATGTATTGTATAATACAGTTAGCGGCCTCCTTTATAGTTTAATTCCATTTAATCTTTTTAGCAGTCGAATTTCATGTAACTATTTATAGCTTTTTTTTAATGATTTCACTACTTTATATCCAATTTCATATTATAAATACTGTAATAATTTACTATTTTTGAGAAGTTCTTTAATCTTCGCCCATAGACCGAGAGAGCCCTTCGATGGCAAGCATTCTTCAATTAGGCAATCTGCCATATAGATCCTTAAGTAGCTCCTGTTAAGACCAGCAAAAATTTAATTAAATATGTATATCTAACTAATGTAATTAAAATCCGTATATAGGGTATATAGATTGTTGCTCTTTAAATTAGAATATGAGCGAGCCCTATACAAATCTTATGTTATTAATTGGATTATTATTGTTTATAAATATTAAAATAGTATATTTCAGTTGGCCGCAAATTGTGCTTTGCTGTAAATGTTATAAATTGTTATAAGTGTTAAATGACATACAGGATCTGTGATATATTCAACTTGTGTAATTGTGTAACGTATATTATTGTATTAAAAGTCTGTGTTTTAACGTATTATGGCTGTACAGTATGTTACTTTTATGAACACACTGCAAGAGCGTGTCTGCTTCTAAACAAATAGAGAAATAGGATATATCCTATTTCTCTATTTAGAAGCCATCCCCTCACAGTCAGCATATCCTGGGAACAGCCATTATCTGCTTTCTCATTCCTTATTGTTTATCTATACTCAGCATTAAGACATTGTCTTTGTTAGTAAGCTTTCTTACTTTAGATAACAACTCAGCTCTCTAGTTAATTCTTATTTACTATTTTTG
>NW_022750038.1:0-2342 GCF_011630105.1 Anneissia japonica
ATATATATATATATATATATATATATATATATATACACGTATATATATATAGGGCCTATATACTTTTCATGTATCATGCATAGGAACGTTGACGCCTGCAAGGCTCTGGTTGTACTTTTGTGATTGTTCTTTGCCGTTTTTATTTATGTACATTCTAATTGTTTGAGACAAATAAATGAAATGAAATTTTTAATACTGGCATGGTTGTAGTATGTTCTCTTCAAAAGAATTCCTATTCTTGTATTGTAACAAATAATGATAATTCAAAGAATGATTCAAAAATTCAAAGTTTCTTCTATACCGGTCATATTTATGCAAATTTATTTAAACTTTGACAATTGAGATTAGGCCTATTTATATAGAATACCCAATCGGCTGTGGAGGTCCCGATTTGTGAAAAGAATAGCATGCGCACATACTCATGGAAGCACCGCTTCCATTCCAGTGTTAAATTGGCTATTCTGATGCCAACACATGGTTGTCACAATAGCAAATTTAGCTGTTGTGGGGTATACTCTGACTGCCATTGACTCACAGAATGCGTGATTGGCTGATATTGAAAACCAGCCATGCAGAAATTCTAAGCAGCTGAGAGTACGATGCAATATGCCCGACTGTGAATTATTCTAGATACCAAAGTAGGCCAAACATTGAAAAACTTTGCTATTCCAATGAAATGTAGGAATCCACTCAAAAAATTAAGGTTTATATAAGAAATGCTAAATAAAGCGAAGAAACTGTACCATATTTTTTTTTAACTTGCTTTAGTCAGGGTATGCATTATATACCTTGCTTGCCTTTACAAAGCGCCACTGTTTTTGATACAAAAGTTAATCTAATACTGAGTATAAAATACATTTAAAATTAATTTAACAACAAAAAAGGGGAGAGCTCAAGTACAGTAATATCAAAACAAGATATAAAATAAATTTTAAAATATAATTTACTTGTGCTAAAATCAAAGTAAAAACAAGTTATATCAAATTTGTACATTTTATTTTACCAATATATCCTATACACTTGAATATTTACAAATTTTTACTTTTTGTAAAGAAACTTTTCCATGTTTAAATTTGAATTTGATAATGAGAAATTTAATTTATTACTGTTATTTATTATTATTATTTATTATTTAATTATTATTATTTATTTAAATTATTACAGTATGCTATAAAATTATTACAGTATTATTATTTTGTACATATTTTTGTATTCTTCACGTTTACTGTATTTATGTATCCGTTTGATGTTTGTGTTCCCTCCTGTAAGTGGCGAATTTTATGTTTGCTGTTGGCTGGGATAATAAATAAATAAAATAAAATAAAATAAAAAAAATGAATGTTTTTTTTTTTTTGTTAGATGGAGAACTGTGTGATCTGTCTCGGCCCCATCATCAAATGAGGACCATTAGAGATTCCTCCAGTTGCTCTATTGAAGATAGAGAGAATAGGAATGTCCACTTGACAACTGATTATTGCCTGTCTAATGTGATTAGCAATGTAATTCCTAGTCCTTGTCAGGACTCAGTTGGATGTCAGTTGCATTGCAAATGTACTCAAGAACATCCACAGAGCAGCTTCTTCTCAACTTCTACTCCATATTCAAGTAGCCAAAATAGTACCAAGATGACTCATTCAGAAATTCTTTTCACAAACGTTTCACAATATTCTAATGATTCAAGTCCCACATCGTATTCAACTTGGCCAAATCGGCAGACATCAAATATTCCAAGATCATGGCCATCTGGAAGGCAAACAGGACGGAAAATGCACACACCAGTAGATACACATCCACAAGTACCTACACTACGAACTTCAGCAGCTCATCCAGATGGTATACGTCAATATAAATATGATGGGCCTGGCCTTGTGTCCTTCGTACAAAGTAAATTTTAGTTTTATTTTGTATTGTAGCATTTAAGAATTATTTTGATAGTATTAAATTTCTGGAGTAAGCCTATACAGTAAAACATCCATTTTACAAACATTGATTTTACAAATACTCAATTTTAGGAATGGTCTTTGCCCCAGATGACGTCATCACCGATCAATTAATTTACGTAAAAAAAGTCTGATTGCGCACATTTTAAGTGATAATGTGTATTTTTCTTGATAAAATCAAGTTTGTTGTATTTATTTATCAATAGTTCGATCTTCTCTTCCATTTATGGCATAATAATCACTAGAATGTAATAAACCTAACCAGCACAACAAACTACCAACACAAGTGTTGTCAGATTGAGCGCACATGTTTACGATGATCACCCAACTTATTGACATTGTGAATGCTAGATAGGATCGCGAAATGCATGTAAACAATACAATGCGGCAATCTAACAACTA
>NW_022750039.1:0-672 GCF_011630105.1 Anneissia japonica
GAAGCTCTGTGATTGATGACGTTTCATATCAACGCGCGCTGGTCTGGTGGGGATTTCCTCTAACTTCACTGACCACTCTGCTGTGCGAGTACATTTTTTACAAACACCGGTGTTGAACAATAAACCAACCATTTTAATACCGTACGGCATTAACTAGGATGCTTTAGACAGAAGAAGACTGCCGTTTTGTTCAAACGACCCTCGAACCTAACACCAGCGAATTAATTGCGTATTGTTGATATGAACATAAAGTACCTCTATGATTTTTAAGGTATGAGAGTGCAATTTCCGGGCACTTAGAGGTCCATATTCTCAAAATGTTTGCACCTCAGCCCAAATTATGTGGGCCCGAGGTCGTGTGGACTCTCACGCACCCCTACTTTAGAATTTGGGGGAAAAATGTAAAAAGTCTACTGCACCCTGTATTCCCAGGCGGTCACCCATCCAAGTACTAACCGGGCCCGACGTTGCTTAAATTCTGTGATCGGACGAGAACCGGTGTTTTCAACGTAGTATGGCCGTAGACATGTGAGTGGTATTTCCACTCATAGTTAATATCGGCATATAGCATAATTATCCAATCATGAAGCTCTATGATTGATGAAGATTCATATCAACGCGCGCTTGTCTGGCGGGGATTTCCTCTGACTCCCCTGACCACTCTGCTGCGCG
>NW_022750040.1:0-1417 GCF_011630105.1 Anneissia japonica
AAGCGAAGGATAATTTATTTTGATATTAACTACCTTCATGTTAGGCGCAGTTTAATTATGCAAGACTTTTTTTAAAAATCATATTTAAAAGGGCACTTTCTTTAAAAGGGGGGTCGACCGCACCCATCGACCCCCCACGGTACGCCCCTGATACAGCATAAATATTAAATTTAGTATTGACACACAAATTATCATAACCTAGGCCTAGCTACTAGGCTACGTAATTACAGGCCCTAGTCTATCGGCAAGTAGTGTTGGCCTATGGTAGGCTCTGGCCTTACTAACTTTTATTAGTAATGAATTAGAGAATGTTAATATTGCCTAAGGCCTTAATTGTGTTCTGGTACTGGCCATCACGACAGGTACCAGTGGTAAGCTAAGGCCTAGTATTCACTAAAACTAACATAGCTAGGCCTAGGCCTTTTTAATTAAATATCAAAGATCAAGAAGATCGTGTAGGCTCCTCCTAGGCCGATCCTTGGCATATTCCCAGATCTACTCCCGGTCTAGGCCTACCTAGCCTGCAACCTGCCCTGTAAGTAAAAATAATACACTTGCACACTCTCTTCAAAACACACATGCCAATTAAAACATCACCATTTAATTGGTTTTCTATTTTTCCTGTTGCCTCCAGTTCCTATAGGCCTAATTAAGGCCTAGGTCTAAATCGATATTTCAATCACGACGATCTCGCTCGCGATACGTTGCTATGTTATGATTGTAAAGAGCTATCGACGCAGCTTATCTCTTTGTCAAGTATGTTACCTAACGGTGAGATAATTACGATCGTGGCGAGGAGGTCTGTACCTTTGATCTTCGCTCGATGTTACTCCTTCTGTTCTATTTTCTCTATGTAGCAACTAAATGAACTTGTATAATGCTGACATAGCATGCATGCATGCAGTACACTATTGTCCACACCGGGGAATCTACATAGCACCAACAACAAAGTGGCAAAAACACACAAGCAATGTAATACAATCCTATTTTAAATTGTAAAATCCATAGTTATCGGTATTGTGATTGGTGCAGAAGTTACGATTCATGTTCTCAACCTTTAAGTCAGGGTTTGAATCCCATTCTGAGCACTTGCTCGTCATTGAGCAAGGCACTATGTATCACTGCTATCACCGTCTGCTCAGGACTAGTAGGTTCAAATGCCAATGCACAAAAAGTACAACATTCTGGAATGCTCCCCTGATGAGCTGCGATGTGTTCTAAAGGCATTTCTTCCAATTGAAAAAAACTTGAATGAAAGGCAGACCCATTTCCAGTGCGTTCCTCCTGGTGGTAAATTTTTTTATATACTGGTAGTCAATCATTCACTTCTATAGGTGTGTTCGAGCAAGGAAAAATCTGTGCGAGTTCTGTTAAATTACCCCTAATTTAAAAACTGTGTGTTGCTCGAACAAGTGTC
>NW_022750041.1:0-762 GCF_011630105.1 Anneissia japonica
CGATTATGATGAAGACGTCTACTCCGACCGCGTACAACAGCGGACGGGTGACGAATTCGAAGTCTCTCTTTCCGGGGTGCCTGCCAACCCTGTCGCTCTCGTTCACGACGAACACCGCGGAGATGAGCGCCCCCATCAGATAGAAGAGTTTCTGCAGGTGCAGGGCGAAGTGACGTGTACTCCCTTTCAGGGAGTACACGTCGTGCAGAGCATCGTCCATCTGCTTGGGTATGTCGGCGAACGCTTTTCCGAAGGATCGGAGGTTGCCGTCGTTGGTGCCGAATGTCATCTTTCTTATATTTTTTTATTCTCCGATGCAGACATCGCGTCCGGAAATACACAAATACACTTAGCTGCGATCGGCGAACACCCGATATGGGGGGGTAAGAGTTGGCGTATTATCGTAAATATTTTTTTTCGTATTATGTTAGAAAAGAAAGAAAGGCAAAAATAAAGTCATGTTCCGACATTGGCTGGTTCCCATGACGGGGGGTGTAGGTCGAAGTTACAAAGCTTACGGCAAGAACTTGACGGCCGTCAAGAAGCAGATAGATGCGTTTCTGTACTACAACAAAGCGTGGAAAATCAGGAGAGCTAGAATAGTGGGTTCGGCGGCACTTACCAGCGAGAAAGCTCTCAAGGTCGGTCGGGCGATGGACGTCGCCGTGTCCAAGATGAAAGATCCCGATGTGAATCAAATGCTCGATGATTTGGACCTGACTTTCGTTTCCGCCCAACACCCCTTGACGAACGCGAAGGAGG
>NW_022750042.1:0-1384 GCF_011630105.1 Anneissia japonica
TCCTTTTGGAAATTCAAAAAAAAAAAAAGAAAGAAAGAAGAAATTTATCGCCCAAAGGCCTCAGAGGTTGTTTTCAAGCGTCTAGAACACAGAAAGTTTGCGGAGGCATGTCCCCGGACTCCTAGGGTATTGTTTTCTCGATTGGCCCCCACTTTCTTCCCCCTTCCGGCCCCTTTTGGACATGTCTGGATCTGCCCCTGATGCTGTCTAATTCTTGTGTGTCCTTGAGCATAGAACTCTATTGCCAACAAGGTGGCAGATCATGGGGTTCAAAACTGGCACTCATCCCCAGCAGTAGTAAAAAAATCCCAGGCCTCCATTGGCACCACCCCTACCTTGACCCCACAATAAGGATGAGAACATCACAGCCCTCCCTAGGCCATATATTTTTGATTGAAACTTTCTAATCCTTCCCTGCAGAAACAGTCTGGATTCATCTCTAAAAAATGAGTACCTTGTAAATTATTGTAATATTTGCAGCGTAGAAAATTGTTTTTGAATCCAGTAATTTGTGTTTTAACATTCATAATTATCTTTTGAGGTTCTCTAACAATGTTATGAAAAATTAATTTACTCAGCTTTTCTTGTAAAACTAGCATTGTAATATTTGTATTTGTTCATATATTTTTGTGATTAGATATTTGTTGTTGTAATTATTTCTTCAGGAAGAGACGTACTGCAGTAGTTCGGAGTGTGAGCCAATACTATGAAGACAAAAAACATGCTAAACTTCTGAGTAAGTATTTTCTCAGGAATAACCACATTTAATCCATTTTCTGTTATTTTTTCTTCTGAGATTCATAGAAATAGCATGTAGTATGTCAGTGTGAGCAATGAACCATCAGGAAAAATGATTGAGTCCCTTGTAAAATATACTTCCATTCAGCTACTGTTCTTGTGAACTAACTCTTTCTCAGTATTACCAAAAGTAAATACTGTTACATTCAAGCTGTCAATAAACCAGTTGTGTGGTCTTTATTAAATAGAAACACACAGGTTTATTGACTGCAAGTGGATACAAAAAAAAAAACACTTTTAGCCAAAAGAAAAAAAAAATTGTTGTGTTGATCAAGCAAGATGACTAAGAATAACCCACAAAAACATATTTCCAGTGGTGGTCTTCCGGTTCTGTTTTGTTTGGGCAACACAAAGTTTACTTTTTTCTTTTTTAGCGGGACATACATTAAAAGTGGCTGCCTTTAGCTGCCACATTTCTCCTGTAATATGTAGACTTAACTGTCAATACAGTCCAAATTTGTTTGCTGAAATTGCATTTGGTTGGTAATTTTATTGACTTTTGATTCTTGTATTTTTTAATCTGTTGTTCACATTTTAAAGAATATGATTAAATGGTGTGCATCATTGGCGATTGTTAATATGCAGG
>NW_022750043.1:0-628 GCF_011630105.1 Anneissia japonica
TTACTACTTATTACTACTTATAATATACTACAGTAGATCTCTAAGACAGAGAATAGATAAGTTCAGTAAAATATGTATTATTTATCAAGTGTGTTGCTTCCTGTAACTGTCATGATCATAAGCAAACACAATGAAAGATACACATAAAAAACATTCAACCAAGGATTCTTTAGTGGTGTGTTCAATTTGTAATTGAAAACTGTAAATGAATGTTATGCATATGGTGTTAGTTAAAGATATACCTTGCTAATTGACCACTGGTAGGGAGTAAACTTGATGTGGTCTAATACATGTCCGAATAAGATTCAATCCCAAATTACATTTCTAAATTCCAAATAATTCTGTGTTATTTATTTGTTCAACACTATATATTTTGAAACAGTTCCATATTAAAAAATAAAAGAAACCTCTGTTCATAATTCACATTATGAATATGAATATTCTTTGCAGGCCTAAAATACAGTACAGAAAAGGCTACAGTAGTCTTTGGAGAGAAGCCAACTTAGATTGGTAGATTGTCTTTAAGAGCGCTATTAAAGTAGGTGATAATACATTATACAGTAATATAAACGTGCTAAAGACCTGAAACAGAGACATTGAAATAAAGGGTTGGTGACCCAAGGGGTTA